>NC_086455.1:21990428-22112928 GCF_028390025.1 Pseudophryne corroboree
TTGATCCCAAAGTATTATTAACCTCAAAAACCATAATTTCCACTCATTTTCAGTCTATTCTGAATACCTCACACCTCACAATATTATTTTTAGTCCTAAAATTTGCACCGAGGTCGCTGGATGACTAAGCTAAGCGACCCTAGTGGCCGACACAAACACCGGGCCCATCTAGGAGTGGCACTGCAGTGTCACGCAGGATGGCCCTTCCAAAAAACACTCCCCAAACAGCACATGACGCAAAGAAAAAAAGAGGCGCAATGAGGTAGCTGTGTGAGTAAGCTAAGCGACCCTAGTGGCCGACACAAACACCTGGCCCATCTAGGAGTGTCACTGCAGTGTCACGCAGGATGGCCCTTCCAAAAAACACTCCCCAAACAGCACATGACGCAAAGAAAAAAAGAGGCGCAATGAGGTAGCTGTGTGAGTAAGATAAGCGACCCTAGTGGCCGACACAAACACCGGGCCCATCTAGGAGTGGCACTGCAGTGTCACGCAGGATGGCCCTTCCAAAAAACACTCCCCAAACAGCACATGACGCAAAGAAAAAAAGAGGCGCAATGAGGTAGCTGTGTGAGTAAGATAAGCGACCCTAGTGGCCGACACAAACACCTGGCCCATCTAGGAGTGGCACTGCAGTGTCACGCAGGATGGCCCTTCCAAAAAACACTCCCCAAACAGCACATGACGCAAAGAAAAAAAGAGGCGCAATGAGGTAGCTGTGTGAGTAAGCTAAGCGACCCTAGTGGCCGACACAAACACCTGGCCCATCTAGAAGTGTCACTGCAGTGTCACGCAGGATGGCCCTTCCAAAAAACACTCCCCAAACAGCACATGACGCAAAGAAAAAAAGAGGCGCAATGAGGTAGCTGTGTGAGTAAGATAAGCGACCCTAGTGGCCGACACAAACACCGGGCCCATCTAGGAGTGGCACTGCAGTGTCACGCAGGATGGCCCTTCCAAAAAACACTCCCCAAACAGCACATGACGCAAAGAAAAAAAGAGGCGCAATGAGGTAGCTGTGTAAGTAAGATAAGCGACCCTAGTGGCCGACACAAACACCTGGCCCATCTAGGAGTGGCACTGCAGTGTCACGCAGGATGGCCCTTCCAAAAAACACTCCCCAAACAGCACATGACGCAAAGAAAAAAAGAGGCGCAATGAGGTAGCTGTGTGAGTAAGATAAGCGACCCTAGTGGCCGACACAAACACCGGGCCCATCTAGGAGTGGCACTGCAGTGTCACGCAGGATGGCCCTTCCAAAAAACACTCCCCAAACAGCACATGACGCAAAGAAAAAAAGAGGCGCAATGAGGTAGCTGTGTGAGTAAGATAAGCGACCCTAGTGGCCGACACAAACACCTGGCCCATCTAGGAGTGGCACTGCAGTGTCACGCAGGATGGCCCTTCCAAAAAACACTCCCCAAACAGCACATGACGCAAAGAAAAATTAAAGAAAAAAGAGGTGCAAGATGGAATTGTCCTTGGGCCCTCCCACCCACCCTTATGTTGTATAAACAGGACATGCACACTTTAACCAACCCATCATTTCAGTGACAGGGTCTGCCACACGACTGTGACTGAAATGACGGGTTGGTTTGGACCCCCACCAAAAAAGAAGCAATTAATCTCTCCTTGCACAAACTGGCTCTACAGAGGCAAGATGTCCACCTCATCATCATCCTCCGATATATCACCGTGTACATCCCCCTCCTCACAGATTATCAATTCGTCCCCACTGGAATCCACCATCTCAGCTCCCTGTGTACTTTGTGGAGGCAATTGCTGCTGGTCAATGTCTCCACGGAGGAATTGATTATAATTCATTTTAATGAACATCATCTTCTCCACATTTTCTGGAAGTAACCTCGTACGCCGATTGCTGACAAGGTGAGCGGCGGCACTAAACACTCTTTCGGAGTACACACTTGTGGGAGGGCAACTTAGGTAGAATAAAGCCAGTTTGTGCAAGGGCCTCCAAATTGCCTCTTTTTCCTGCCAGTATAAGTACGGACTGTGTGACGTGCCTACTTGGATCCGGTCACTCATATAATCCTCCACCATTCTTTCAATGGGGAGAGAATCATATGCAGTGACAGTAGACGACATGTCCGTAATCGTTGACAGGTCCTTCAGTCCGGACCAGATGTCAGCATCAGCAGTCGCTCCAGACTGCCCTGCATCACCGCCAGCGGGTGGGCTCGGAATTCTGAGCCTTTTCCTCGCACCCCCAGTTGCGGGAGAATGTGAAGGAGGAGATGTTGACAGGTCGCGTTGACGCTTGACTTGACAATTTTCTCACCAGCAGGTCTTTGAGCCCCAGCAGACTTGTGTCTGCCGGAAAGAGAGATCCAAGGTAGGTTTTAAATCTAGGATCGAGCACGGTGGCCAAAATGTAGTGCTCTGATTTCAACAGATTGACCACCCGTGAATCCTTGTTAAGCGAATTAAGGGCTCCATCCACAAGTCCCACATGCCTAGCGGAATCGCTCCGTGTTAGCTCCTCCTTCAATGTCTCCAGCTTCTTCTGCAAAAGCCTGATGAGGGGAATGACCTGACTCAGGCTGGCAGTGTCTGAACTGACTTCACGTGTGGCAAGTTCAAAGGGCAGCAGAACCTTGCACAACGTTGAAATCATTCTCCACTGCGCTTGAGACAGGTGCATTCCACCTCCTATATCGTGCTGAATTGTATAGGCTTGAATGGCCTTTTGCTGCTCCTCCAACCTCTGAAGCATATATAGGGTTGAATTCCACCTCGTTACCACTTCTTGCTTCAGATGATGGCAGGGCAGGTTCAGGCGTTTTTGGTGTTGCTCCAGTCTTCTGTACGTGGTGCCTGTACGCCGAAAGTGTCCCGCAATTCTTCTGGCCACCGACAGCATCTCTTGCACGCCCCTGTCGTTTTTTAAAAAATTCTGCACCACCAAATTCAAGGTATGTGCAAAACCTGGGACGTGCTGGAATTTGCCCAGATTTAATGCACACACAATATTGCTGGCGTTGTCCGATGCCACAAATCCACAGGAGAGTCCAATTGGGGTAAGCCATTCCGCGATGATCTTCCTCAGTTGCCGTAAGAGGTTTTCAGCTGTGTGCGTATTCTGGAAACCGGTGATACAAAGCGTAGCCTGCCTAGGAAAGAGTTGGCGTTTGCGAGATGCTGCTACTGGTGCCGCCGCTGCTGTTCTTGCGGTGGGAGTCCATACATCTACCCAGTGGGCTGTCACAGTCATATAGTCCTGACCCTGCCCTGCTCCACTTGTCCACATGTCCGTGGTTAAGTGGACATTGGGTACAGCTGCATTTTTTAGGACACTGGTGACTCTTTTTCTGAGGTCTGTGTACATTTTCGGTATCGCCTGCCTAGAGAAATGGAACCTAGATGGTATTTGGTACCGGGGACACAGTACCTCCAACAAGTCTCTAGTTGGCTCTGCAGTAATGATGGATACCGGAACCACGTTTCTCACCACCCAGGATGCCAAGGCCTCAGTTATCCGCTTTGCAGCAGGATGACTGCTGTGATATTTCATCTTCCTCGCAAAGGACTGTTGGACAGTCAATTGCTTGGTGGAAGTAGTAAAAGTGGTCTTACGATTTCCCCTCTGGGATGACCATCGACTCCCAACAGCAACAACAGCAGCGCCAGCAGCAGTAGGCGTTACACGCAAGGATGCATCGGAGGAATCCCAGGCAGGAGAGGAATCGTCAGAATTGCCAGTGACATGGCCTGCAGGACTATTGGCATTCCTGGGGAAGGAGGAAATTAACACTGAGGGAGTTGGTGGGGTGGTTTGCGTGAGCTTGGTTACAAGAGGAAGGGATTTACTGGTCAGTGGACTGCTTCCGCTGTCGCCCAAAGTTTTTGAACTTGTCACTGACTTATTATGAATGCGCTGCAGGTGACGTATAAGGGAGGATGCTCCGAGGTGGTTAACGTCCTTACCCCTACTTATTACAGCTTGACAAAGGCAACACACGGCTTGACAAATGTTGTCCGCATTTCTGTTGAAATACTTCCACACCGAAGAGCTGATTTTTTTGGTATTTTCACCAGGCATGTCAACGGCCATATTCCTCCCACGGACAACAGGTGTCTCCCCGGGTGCCTGACTTAAACAAACCACCTCACCATCAGAATCCTCCTTGTCAATTTCCTCCCCAGCGCCAGCAACACCCATATCCTCCTCATCCTGGTGTACTTCAACACTGACATCTTCAATCTGACTATCAGGAACTGGACTGCGGGTGCTCCTTCCAGCACTTGCAGGGGGCGTGCAAATGGTGGAAGGCGCATGCTCTTCACGTCCAGTGTTGGGAAGGTCAGGCATCGCAACCGACACAATTGGACTCTCCTTGTGGATTTGGGATTTCGAAGAACGCACAGTTCTTTGCGGTGCTTTTGCCAGCTTGAGTCTTTTCATTTTTCTAGCGAGAGGCTGAGTGCTTCCATCCTCATGTGAAGCTGAACCACTAGCCATGAACATAGGCCAGGGCCTCAGCCGTTCCTTGCCACTCCGTGTGGTAAATGGCATATTGGCAAGTTTACGCTTCTCCTCCGACAATTTTATTTTAGATTTTGGAGTCCTTTTTTTACTGATATTTGGTGTTTTGGATTTTACATGCTCTGTACTATGACATTGGGCATCGGCCTTGGCAGACGACGTTGCTGGCATTTCATCGTCTCGGCCATGACTAGTGGCAGCAGCTTCAGCACGAGGTGGAAGTGGATCTTGATCTTTCCCTAATTTTGGAACCTCAACATTTTTGTTCTCCATATTTTAATAGGCACAACTAAAAGGCACCTCAGGTAAACAATGGAGATGGATGGATACTAGTATACTTATGGATGGACGAGCGACTGCCGACACAGAGGTAGCTACAGCCGTGGACTACCGTACTGTGTCTGCTGCTAATATAGACTGGATGATAATGAGATGAAATCAATATATATATATATATATATATATATAATATCACTAGTACTGCAGCCGGACAGGTATATATATTTATTATGTAATGACTGATGACGGACCTGCTGGACACTGTCAGCTCAGCAGCACCGCAGACTGCTACAGTAAGCTACTATAGTAGTATGTATAAAGAAGAAAGAAAAAAGAAAAAAACACGGGTAGGTGGTATACAATTATGGATGGACGAGCGACTGCCGACACAGAGGTAGCTACAGCCGTGGACTACCGTACTGTGTCTGCTGCTAATATAGACTGGATGATAATGAGATGAAATCAATATATATATATAATATCACACTAGTACTGCAGCCGGACAGGTAGATATATTTATTATGTAATGACTGATGACGGACCTGCTGGACACTGTCAGCTCAGCAGCACCGCAGACTGCTACAGTAAGCTACTATAGTAGTATGTATAAAGAAGAAAGAAAAAAAAAACCCACGGGTAGGTGGTATACAATTATGGATGGACGAGCGACTGCCGACACAGAGGTAGCTACAGCCGTGGACTACCGTACTGTGTCTGCTGCTAATATAGACTGGATGATAATGAGATGAAATCAATATATATATATATATAATATCACACTAGTACTGCAGCCGGACAGGTAGATATATTTATTATGTAATGACTGATGACGGACCTGCTGGACACTGTCAGCTCAGCAGCACCGCAGACTGCTACAGTAAGCTACTATAGTAGTATGTATAAAGAAGAAAGAAAAAAAAACCCACGGGTAGGTGGTATACAATTATGGATGGACGAGCGACTGCCGACACAGAGGTAGCTACAGCCGTGGACTACCGTACTGTGTCTGCTGCTAATATAGACTGGATGATAATGAGATGAAATCAATATATATATATATATATATATATAATATCACACTAGTACTGCAGCCGGACAGGTAGATATATTTATTATGTAATGACTGATGACGGACCTGCTGGACACTGTCAGCTCAGCAGCACCGCAGACTGCTACAGTAAGCTACTATAGTAGTATGTATAAAGAAGAAAAAAAAAAACCACGGGTAGGTGGTATACAATTATGGATGGACGAGCGACTGCCGACACAGAGGTAGCTACAGCCGTGGACTACCGTACTGTGTCTGCTGCTAATATAGACTGGATGATAATGAGATGAAATCAATATATATATATATATATATAATATCACACTAGTACTGCAGCCGGACAGGTAGATATATTTATTATGTAATGACTGATGACGGACCTGCTGGACACTGTCAGCTCAGCAGCACCGCAGACTGCTACAGTAAGCTACTATAGTAGTATGTATAAAGAAGAAAGAAAAAAAAAACCACGGGTAGGTGGTATACAATTATGGATGGACGAGCGACTGCCGACACAGAGGTAGCTACAGCCGTGGACTACCGTACTGTGTCTGCTGCTAATATAGACTGGATGATAATGAGATGAAATCAATATATATATATATATATAATATCACACTAGTACTGCAGCCGGACAGGTAGATATATTTATTATGTAATGACTGATGACGGACCTGCTGGACACTGTCAGCTCAGCAGCACCGCAGACTGCTACAGTAAGCTACTATAGTAGTATGTATAAAGAAGAAAGAAAAGAAAAAAAACCACGGGTAGGTGGTATACAATTATGGATGGACGAGCGACTGCCGACACAGAGGTAGCTACAGCCGTGGACTACCGTACTGTGTCTGCTGCTAATATAGACTGGATGATAATGAGATGAAATCAATATATATATATATAATATCACACTAGTACTGCAGCCGGACAGGTAGATATATTTATTATGTAATGACTGATGACGGACCTGCTGGACACTGTCAGCTCAGCAGCACCGCAGACTGCTACAGTAAGCTACTATAGTAGTATGTATAAAGAAGAAAGAAAAAAAAAAGCCACGGGTAGGTGGTATACAATTATGGATGGACGAGCGACTGCCGACACAGAGGTAGCTACAGCCGTGGACTACCGTACTGTGTCTGCTGCTAATATAGACTGGATGATAATGAGATGAAATCAATATATATATATATATATAATATCACACTAGTACTGCAGCCGGACAGGTAGATATATTTATTATGTAATGACTGATGACGGACCTGCTGGACACTGTCAGCTCAGCAGCACCGCAGACTGCTACAGTAAGCTACTATAGTAGTATGTATAAAGAAGAAGAAAGAAAAAAAAAAAACGGGTAGGTGGTATACAATATTATATATATATATTATATACAATTATATATATATATATATATATATTAAACTGGTGGTGATTATTAAACTGGTGGTCAGGTCACTGGTCACACTATCAGCAACTTGCAAGTAGTACTCCTAAGCAGACAATCACAATATATATTATACTGGTGGTCAGTGTGGTCACAATGGCAGTGTGGCACTCTGGCAGCAAAAGTGTGCACTGTACGTTATATGTACTCCTGAGTCCTGCTCTCAGACTCTAACTGCTCCCCACTGTCAGTGTCTCCCCCACAAGTCAGATATACATTATACAGTCACACTATCTATCTATCACTTCAGCAAGTAGTAGTACTCCTCCTAATGCTCCCCAAAATTACTACTGTGTCTCTCTCTACTCTAGTCTCACTCTCTACTATATAAACGGAGAGGACGCCAGCCACGTCCTCTCCCTATGAATCTCAATGCACGTGTGAAAATGGCGGCGACGCGCGGCTCCTTATATAGAATCCGAGTCTCGCGATAGAATCCGAGCCTCGCGAGAATCCGACAGCGGGATGATGACGTTCGGGCGCGCTCGGGTTAACCGAGCAAGGCGGGAAGATCCGAGTCGCTCGGCCCCGTGTAAAAAAAAATGAAGTTCGGGCGGGTTCGGATTCCGAGGAACCGAACCCGCTCATCTCTATACAATAGTACACAGTACATACTGTATTCTCTAAATACATGTTTCTCTATAAATTGACATAATTAGAATTTGAATAATGTCACAATCAGAATATGCATTTATATTATATTCAAAATCAGAATATATTGTGGTCACAGTTATAATAGTCACAATCAGAATACAGTTATTAAAAGTTGGATCCAATAAGAACGTAAGCACAAACAGAATATACTGTATTTCCAGTTACAATATAGTTACGATTTAGATATAGACCCAATCACAATATAGTTACAATTAGGATATAGACACAGTTATACTATAGCCACAATCCTTTTACAGCCATGACATTTCCAGTGATTTATAGACAGACATTTGTAGCTGGAAACAGATGGATGAATAAATAAGTTACTTACAGTGGAAATAAGTATAAAAAACCATTCCTATCCAAGCTTTCATGTTTCCCACAGTAATTGCCACTAGCATACAGTCCAATTCGTGCTAGCTGCGTATGGCTTCCTGTAAAACTCAACATGCGGAAACTGTACAAGTCTTCAAAAGAATGTACTGTACATCATAGAAATTATAGGCATTGGGTAAAGTACATTGTCTATGTATATGCCATGTGACCAGAAATATATAGTGACCAGAAATGTATAAGTGCAGCTCGGGGAGGTCAAAACTGAAATTACATAGCATTGGATTGCGGAGATCAGGGGTACAAATCAATAAAATAAAATAAAAAATATAATAAAATAAATAAAAAATAAGATGTTTGGCAGCCAGGACATAAGTCTAAAAATTTAATTATTTAATGGTTTGTATATAATTGGGACATTACAGAGAAGCACGCAGGACGCCTGTGCACAGAGAAATTCCAGATGGACGCTCATACACAGATTTGTATGCAACTGCGCAATTGCACGCCACTTCTGAATGCTTTGATAGCCTTCATTACTATTAGGGTGGCTTACACCAGGCCAGACTTTGGTTCAAGGGATCTGTCTGAAATCGGAAGAATCTCTGTGTATGCAAAACGTGCCATAGGGTGCATGGAGGTCAAGTGAAATGAAAGAGGGTCCTAACGTGTTTGGTCCATGAGTGAGGACTTCCTCAGGAGTGACTGTACAGCATCTGTGTCCTGAACACTTTATCAAGAAGTAATATTATTTAAAAACACTATAAATTTATAAATATAATGATAGACTGACCGACTTGTGCCGGGATATACTAAAACATAGTTACTGCTTAAATATTCGAAGATACAGTATATCAAATATTAATTACATACTAAAATGTATGTACAGTATAATATTTTTTTTTAAAAATGTTATATTTTTTTTTCAGGTAAATTATAGTATAGAGTAAATATGTAGAGGGAGTTATTATTGATAAATCTCCCTACAGGTTCAGATTAAAAAATTGTGGAGATTGTGGAGATTTAAAAAATGAATTATAAAACGCATGTGTTAATTGGCCCTCACAGTGAGTAGTACCTAGACAGGAAACCTAGAGTAAATCTTAAGGTCCATACACACTTAACGATATAATGAGCGACGTCGCTCATTTTCCCCCTCCTTGAGCGACGTCGCTCATTTTATCGTTAAGTGTGTATGCCGCCAGCGACGACCGATGCGCGGCCCTGCGGGTCGGCAACGATCGTCGCTGTCGGTAGGGCATGCATGAAGGATGTGGACTGTCGTCCACGACCTTCATGCAGGGCTGGCGGGGGCGTGACGTCACTGAGCGATATGACCGGTCATATCGCTCAGTGCGTACAGGTGGCCGCCGACCGGCCGGCCCGGGAGGGGGAAACGTTAGACGATGTCGCTCACAGAGCGACATCGTCTAATGTGTATGGGCCTTTAGGCTCTTGCAATGTAAACACAATAAGAGGCTTTGTCCTCAGTAGATATTATTTGTCCATCTATAAGATTAGCTGAAAAAATATGTATAAACAGTATAAGGAAGTTATTCACTAAGGTCATGTAAAAGAATTGAAAGTATGGGGGTAATTCTGAGTTGATCGCAGCAGGAACTTTGTTAGCAGTTGGGCAAAACCATGTGCACTGCAGGGGAGGCAGATATAACATGTGCAGAGAGAGTTAGATTTGGGTGGGTTATTTTGTTTCTGTGCAGGGTAAATACTGGCTGCTTTATTTTTACACTGCAATTTAGATTGCAGATTGAACTCACCACACCCAAATCTAACTCTCTCTGCACATGTTATATCTGCCTCCCCTGTAGTGCACATGGGGGGCAATTCCAAGTTGATCGCAGCAGGAAATTTTTTAGCAGTTGGGCAAAACCATGTGCACTGCAGGGGAGGCAGATATAACATGTGCAGAGAGAGAGAGATTTGGGTGGGGTGAGTTCAATCTGCAATCTAAATTGCAGTGTAAAAATAAAGCAGCCAGTATTTACCCTGCACAGAAACAAAATAACCCACCCAAATCTAACTCTCTCTGCACATGTTATATCTGCCTCCCCTGCAGTGCACATGGTTTTGCCCAACTGCTAAAAAATTTCCTGCTGCGATCAACTTGGAATTGCCCCCCATGTGCACTACAGGGGAGGCAGATATAACATGTGCAGAGAGAGTTAGATTTGGGTGTGGTGAGTTCAATCTGCAATCTAAATTGCAGTGTAAAAATAAAGCAGCCAGTATTTACCCTGCACAGAAACAAAATAACCCACCCAAATCTAACTCTCTCTGCAAATGTTATATCTGCCCCCCCCCCCCTGCAGTGCACATGGTTTTGCCCAACTACTAAAAAATTTCCTGCTGCGATCAACTTGGAATTACCCCCAATATTTGCTGCCCAGACATACATGTAAAATACATCCACAAGATTGTACAGCAGTATTTCTAGGTTACAGTGGCACACGCAGGGGGGTTTCTGAGTACTCAGAAACCCCACCTGACAGATATGCTCTTTTGGATTGAACGCCATTTTAAGACACGCCCCCTCACGGCAAAATGCCACAATTCACGGGGCAACGCGGGGTAGGCGGAGCCAATAAAACTAAAATAATCACTTCTTATTGGCTCCACCCCCTCCGGGAATCGTGACATTTTGCTCGGTCCTGCCTGCAGCTGCTGCTTGGCGAGTGAGGTGGGGATGGGGAGCGTGTGCAATGAATGTGTGACTTATACATGTGTGCTATGTGTGTTTGTTTGTGATATAAATAAGTATCGCAACTATATTCATACACAATATAATAACATAATGAAGTGTCATATACACAGCCTATATAATAAAAGGTTAATGCTGCTCCTCACTTCTATGGGGGGGAATTCAAGTGTTTTGCGCATTGGTCATATATTCCAGATAAGATTGAATTTGATACAAACAGCCCCTTACCCAATTGTTTACAGCTGTAAAGAAATCTTCTTGTGACATGATGCTTTCTCTGTATACAGGGTCGGACTGGCCCACAGGGGTACCAGGGAAACCACCGGTGGGCCCCACTGCCTGAGGGCCCACTCCTTCCTCTAGGGATCAGGTTCCAGACTGTGCACTTGTATTATACATGGTAGATATGTTGCAGTACACTGCACAAGACAATTGTGTATTTCAGGCCTCTGTGGAGGCTGGCCACACCCCCTTTGTAGGCTGGCCACACCCCTAAGTATGGGCCCCAATTACTGCATTCCCCCGGTGGGCCCTTCATGCCCCAGTCCGACACTGTCTGTATACTATCATAACACCATAGTGAGAAATACACTTGTTGGGCATTATGCTGGATGCACCCTGAGCACATCAGGATACCAACAGTTTTCTTTTTGTCACCTACGTGCTTTCCTTACCTATATTGTAATTGAGCCCCATTGTATCCTAATTCTAAAGTCCTTATCCACATTTTTATTTTATTATAACTTATTTATTTGTGCATCCTCCTTTCATTTACACAATATATTGAAATTATTAATTGACGTTTTAATTGAAGTCACCCCCCCCATGCCATAAATATATTTTTTTAAACAATAGTGTATTCATTGGGAAAATGACTAAGACCATGTGAACCTCCCTTTAACCTCAATTTCCCTGAGCCCAGTTCATTCCAGAAATCCGGGCCTGAGTTTGGCCACATGTGCCCTTGATGCAGTTGGAAACCCCAGTATTGTTACCAATTACTTATATACAATAGGTTTTACTGTATATATTCCCCATCATCATGGTGTTATGCATGTGCACCAAATACTGTATATGCGGAATATTCACCTCATTCCTAATTAGGTGGTGCAACTCTCTATAACTCTCGACGCTTTTCAGTCGCACTGCTGGCCGCAGAGTGGTTGACAGGAAGTGGGTGTTTCTGGGTGGTAACTGACCGTTTTCGGGGAGTGTGTGTAAAAACGCAGGCGTGTCAGATACAAACGCGGGCGTGCCTGGAGAAATGCAGGCATGTCAGATACAAACGCGGGCGTGCCTGGAGAAACGCAGGCGTGGCTGGCCGAACGCAGGGCGTGTTCATGACGTCAAAACAGGAACTAAACAGTCTGAAGTGATCGCAAGCTAGGAGTAGGTCTGGAGCTACTCAGAAACTGCTCGAAAATATTTTGCAGCAGAGCTGCGATCCTTTCGTTCGCACTTCTGCTAAGCGAAGATACACTCCCAGAGGGCGGCGGCTTAGCGTTTGCACGGCTGCTAAAAGCAGCTAGCGAGCGAACAACTCAGAATGAGGGCCAATCTGTGTAAGGTAGAAATATATTGGAGAATAAAGATTGGCTTGGCTGAATTTTGCATCTATGCGTGAAATGTCACAGTGATTTTCCTAATTTCTAAGTGTATTCCCATTGCGACTATTTGGCTCTTAAATTTACGCTTGAATCTGACAATTATGTAATTTACCGATTGCTATTGTTTGCACCTGCATTTAGGGAGATCATATACATTATTTATGTAGAATCAATGTAGAGCAAATAGCAGAGGTTATAAAGTGGATAAAGATAAAGCGCAGCAAATATTACAGTATCATAAAAGTTTCATCTAGAATATCCCATTCTTATTTCAGGCTCGGTCTACCTGTTATACATCCAGTGCTTCTCCACGGATGATCTTGCAACACAGCTGAAAACCGACAGACCCAGTTTCCTTCCTTAGATTCAGTGTTAGGGTATTTTCCAATGCATTTCATCATAATGACTTCATCAGGGCATTGGCGAACACTGCTACACGCATTATATATACAAAGCACCTCTTTTATTAAACTACATTAGACACTAAATAATGTCTTTAGTTTATAACTCTCAGGCAATTTATTTATACAGTACCATCAATGGCAGTATTAAATAAAAATCCAGTCATTTATTTTCAAATATATAAAAGTAGACTGTTTTATTCTAAAAATAAAAACAACTTAATTCAAAAATCATTATCAATAAACTGTTTATATAGAGCACAGGTTTTCAAACTCGGATCTCAGGGCCCCACACAGTTCATGTTTTCCAGGTCACCTATGGATATTTAAAATGTGACAGCTGGTGACACACTATGCACCTGCCAGGTGACCTGGAACATGTGACCTGTGTGTGGGGCTCCTGAGGACCGAGTTTGAGAACTACTAACATAGAGCACAGTATATATATGGGGGTACTTCAGACCTGCTCGCTAGGCTGCGTTTTCGTACAGCATTCGATCAGGTCTAAACTGTGCATGCGTATGCACCGCAATGCGCATGCGCATTATACGGGTACAAAGCGGTTCGCCGCTCAGTGACGGCTTTGTGCGAAGAATCCATTTGCACGGGCAATCGCAAGTAAATTGACAGTAAGAGGGCGTTTATGGGTGGCAACTGACAGTTTTCAGGGAGTGGTTGGAAAAATGTAGGCGCGTCCAAGCGTTTGCAGGGAGGGTTCCTGACGTCAATTCCGGTCCAGAACAGGCTGAAGTGATCGCAGCGGCTGAGTAAGTCCTGGGCTGTGCAGAAACTGCACAAGATCTGTTTGTACAGCTCTGCTACACATACGATCGCACACTTGCACAGCTAAAATACACTCCTCCTGTAGGCAGCGACTATCGGATCGCAGGACTGCAAAAATCGCTGCTTAGTGATCAGATCTGAATTAGGCCCTATATTAAATGTATCCTTGAGACACCTGGACCTGGATAATAATGAGTATAATTTATCACTAGGTGGTGCTCTAACTACTATAGATCTACAGTATATAATTTAATATATCTCACAATATATTTTTGTAATAGGCATTATTAAGCGAAGGGGAAAGGTATATTATTTTTTACATGTTTCTGAAAACCTTTTTTTACTTAGGTTATTGAGTCAGAAGTTTGCAATATGATTTAAATTTCATATACTTATAAAGTATCTTAGGCCTGTGATCTGTTCTAGTATATCGGGGGGTCATACCAAGAGCCATGGAAGAGCAACCATACCAAGAATTCAATAAGGACATCTGTTTGACACTTGTTATAGGATCTAATCTTTGTGCTTCTCTGGTACGGACCCCCTGAGGATGTTTTACATGTGGTATTCTGTGATGTGATGTTTTATATTAACTTCCATTTGATTGGATATATTAAACAATTTATTTCATTATTTAATGGTGGTGTTGCACTAGATTTGAGCTTAGTTGCCAACACTCCTGGATCCTGCGGGAGAGTCCCATTTGAAGCTATTATTTCCTACTCCCTCACATCTCCCGAATATTTGGATTCTTCACTGCAGCCAGGGTGCCACCAAGGAATTTCGGGAGAAGGACAGTGATTTGCTGCAGTCATTAATATGAATTCTGTCTGGGCTCATGAGCCTCTGCTGTCGACTCTCAGCAAAACTTTGTGAGACCCCCGGCAGTAGAGAATACAGCTTGCCTGACCCCTGTGATCTGTTTCTTCTTATCTTGGCTGCTAGTGTGTGAGCTGTGGAATGTTTTATTAGTAATCTTTAGTTAAACACACAAAGGACAATACAACAAAAAGTTCTAAAATCTGTTATTTACCAAGAGATGATCATTAAAGTAACAATTCATGCAATGTCAAATTGAATTTGGAATTTATTGCATAGGCATTCCACTTATCATGTATATTGTGCTGAGTGAGAAGAAAGAAATATCACAGTGAATAGTTGCAATAAATCCAATATTACAGGCAACAGTGTTAGTACCAATAATTGCAAAATTTCCTAAAGTATATTGCTATTAATATTATATAGGAATATCTCGCAACATTGATTTAAGCTTAGATATGCCCATATGTGGACTAGACACACCTTTTGTGTGGACCATGATGTGCCCCTTCAATGCTGCCCAATACTTCACACAGCACATTCAACTACCAATTATAATTCCCCTGAAACTAGTTTTTAAAGGTAGGCAAGTATGGATTTGTGTCTTAGCTCTACTTACCATGTCCAACGGTGCTGTCTCCCTGTGATCCGTGCATCCCCTGGCCATATGCAACATGCCTGAGCACTGCATCATCAGATATAAACAAATAGTTTGGCTGACTGTGCGTGGCCATATTGGATTCTGTCATGTGATCTCTCGATCCTACCAATTCTCAGCAGCCATGCTCACATGACCAGCTCAGCCTATGGTCTCTGACAGCACACTATTTATACCAGCTCTGTTGTTCAGCCCATTGCCAGAACAACATGTTTGCTTCCTGAGGATAGTTCTAGGCTCAAGGTTCCAGTGGCATCCTGCTCTGTTCCTGTTGATTGCTTCTGTGATCTCATCTCATGAATCGACTACTGCAATGTTCTCCTCACTGGCCTCACTTGCTCCCATCTTCATCCCCTCCAATCCTCAACTCCGCAGCTAGGCTTATCTTCCTTTCCCACCACTCCACATCTGCCACTCCCCTTCGACAAAATCTGCACTGGCTCCCATTCCTCTACAGAATCCTCTTCAAACTCCTCACCCTCACATACAAGCCCATCTCTAATTCCACTGCTCCCTACATCTCCTACCTCCTCTTCCTTCATACTCCCTCCCGCCCCCTTGGTCAGCCAATGACCGTCGCCTCTCCTCTGCCCTGGTCACGATTTTGCTTGTGCTGCACCCCTTCAGTGGAACACACTCCCCCGCTCCATTAGACTCTCCCCGACCTTGCAAAGCTTCAAACGGGCTCTAAAAACCCACCTATTCATCAAAGCATACCCTTCTGATGCATAACCTAGTCCTGAGGCTGCTCCTCCATCCCCCTGCCTCATGCTTTGAACATCTCTGCTTTGCTTACATACTGCCATCAGGCTACCTCCTGCTTGCTTGCACCTCATGTCATCTGTCTGTCGCCCCTTCCCTCTTTGCTCTTGTAGTCAAAGCCCTCTTCTCGACACATTTCACTCACAGCTCTCTCCTACTCAGCGACCATCTTTATCCGCTTTTTCTCCTGCTGGTAAAGGCTCATCTCTATCTATGGCCGCCAGCCCCAAGTAGTATGATAGTCACTCCCTCACTACTTACATCTTAGCTGTATTATGTCTTGAGAATTGTGGCGCTCTTTGTTACCTGTACTCTATTTCTGTTATTGATTTACTGTAATGCTAAGTTTTGTCTCCCTGTACTGTCCTTTACACGGCGCTGCAAAACACTTGTGGCGCCTTATAAATAAAATATAATAATAATAATAATAATCTCCTTGCACTCAGCACCATCCCGCTCTGCGGTTTCCAAACTCTGCAAGTACCTGTGTGCCTGTATACACCACCTGTCTCTTGTGCCCCAGTCTTTACTCCTGCAAACTCTGGGCTTACCATCTGCTCCGGGTGTCATGCTTATGCTGCAAGTGTCTTTGGCTATCCGCAGAGGCCCTCAGTTAACACATAGAATTGGTTATACCCCTTTCTCATCGCAAATGCCAGGTCCCACCCGGTAATGGGAAATGGGTCCTTACCAGGTGGGACCTGACATTGAACCCGAACAACTGGCTCCCTGACTCTGCAATATGCTTGGTCAGATTGCCATAGCGACGGAAAGGATCTGACATTTCAGTATTCAATTTGCGGCCAAATTCGTCGTCAGGTTTTGTCCGTTTACGACAATGCCAATCCAACTTTTTTTAAAAGTCTGATTAACATTGTCGGAAACGGGGCAAAAACTTGTCGGATTTGGCCGCTAATCCGACAAAACACATGGATTCGTGGTTGATCTGCAGATCCACGTGTTTTCTGACCTGCCGGGATTTCTGACTTGTCGGAAAAACGGCAGTTTGATTGAATAGGTCGAATCTGGATTCAACCTTAAAATGTCGGAAATGGTAGTTTTTCCGACAAGTCGGGAATTGCGACTGGAATTGAATACTGTAACCATTCAACCGCTTAAATGGGAGTGACCATAAAAGAATCACAGAGTGAATACTATGCCAGATACTGTCGTGTATCTTGTGTAAATGTGGACTGCACATACACATAAGAGTGTACACATACCTGTGCCCATGCAAAGTCTGACATGTGCACTGCCTGTGGTTGGTTGGATGGGAAACTGCAGGACAGGTTGACCTGACATAAGACGAGCACTGTAGGGGCATGTTTGCGCAATTGTGAAGAAATGAAAACCGTAAATAAGATGTGTATTTTATGCATGGGAAAGTAGTGTTATTTGTAGGTGGTCAAGGGCAGCTGAAAAGTGTAGACAGTGATGATGTCACGGCCATCGTGCAGACATAGCTGCACTGCCTGGAAGGCCCATGATCATTGGTAGATGTTGGTTCCACTGACTAGCCAGGGCCACCTGACTTGTCCTGGCCCAAAAACCCAGTAACCCCCCCCCCCCCCCCCACCTCCCACCCCATACTCCTCCAATGGTGGACCTGCAGAGATAGGAAATCAACCCAATAGTCTTCTATAGAAATGTCCTGTTCCATTCACCATTATGGAGGGGTTCCTAGTTCAGAAATGCCTCCTCTTGATTTTTACCTGTGGGTCCAACATTTACTGTAAGGACATGAATGAAAGCCTTGAGCTGGAGAAATAGCGTGTACAATCTACACCGTATAGGGAGCATCCGGGGCTTAAACTATGCCCTGTCAAAGGATAAAGTAACTGAAAATCTGTAAATTGTCTGCGTCTTGCACAGAGTACGCATTTTCCTGCTAGAAATATAAGTAAAATGGCTCTATAATGAAATCTAAGTAAGAAACGTAAGAGAACATGTTTAGTTAGTCAGTCTATAAGTGTGTGTTGTGGTCACTAAATCTAAAGCGTGATGTCCAGTAATAAAGAACTTCTGACCACAAAGTAGCGTGTTCCGTGGTTCCATCTCGCTCTGCAGCAGAACACAGGAAACATTACCAGTCTACGCCATGACAGAATTATTATTAGAGTTTATTTATGTGCTGCCACATACTTCCGCAGCACTGTACACAACATAGATACAAAACACGGTACACAAAGTAAGAGGATAAGATATTACGTTTATGCATAATTATACTGGATATTAAATTATATATATAGATTATTTAATTATATATAAAAATAGATACATTGGATAACAGATCCATATTTGGAGTACAAATAGCAAACATTTCCCTTTGGATTACAGATTCAGGATGATGCATTTCCCTTTTTGAATTGCAAACTGTTAAGCTACAATTAAATGTGTATAATATACAGCGTGTGTGTGTGTATATAAATATACGTATATACATTTGTATAATAAACTAGGGTAATAGGGACCCCTTACCATTACATTGGGACAACTGATGTACATAGTTGCCACGCCAGGGATAATTATCTTTCCATTAATCTGGTCCCCTTAGCACCTACTATCATACACACACTGACTTTCATTGTTCTGACTTTATAGTATCCTGACATAAACAAAGGTGAGGAGGTGGCTACAGAATTCATCTCCTGTCGGTCTGGTTGCAGCAAAGTGTTGGTTGTGCTCAAGTGACTGGAACTGTAACTTGCCACAAACATGCCAGGGAGCCTCAGGGAAAATGGAGGAATTGTGCAGTCAGGAAAGAAAAGCTGAAGGCTGTATTAATAGATACAGTACACACATTATGGGTTTGAATAAAATAAATATAAATGGGTGAGGTTCACTATAACCAATTAGTTGTCCCTTACTCAGAAATGCAACTTACTGGTAAAATGTAGATTTAATACTTGTTATAGTAAATTAGAGAAACATTACACTAGACCAGTGGTTCTCAAACTCTGTCCTCAGGACCCGACACGGTTTACGTTTTCCATGTCACCCAGCAGCTGCTCTGTGTATCACCAACTGTCACATTTTAAAAATCTACAGGTGACCTGCAAAACATGAACCGTGTGGGGTCCTGAGGACCGAGTTTGAGAACCTGTGCACTAGACCAATAGTAGCACACCATTTATAGGAAACGTGTTCTGTCCAGGAGAACAGGGTTGGCTGCAGTGCAGTAGTTGGTGGGAACTATTAATATTTGTATTTTATGACCATATTTACTGTTTGTGGGTTAACACATTGGCTGAGCATTTATCATCATTTACAAACAGGAAGCCGTGATAATAATATCTAGTGTCTTAGCTGCAACCACAGGCAGGTACCTATTTTCAAAATAACTTTGAAGTATTGAATTATAAAGTTTACACATGAGAAAACTGTGTTGGGTGTTGTATCAATTTGAATTATAAAGACCCCACTTATTAACTGTTATTATCGCTGAGAAAAAAAAGGACTTTCCACCAATGTCCTCAACATATTCATAGAAAAATTATGATACAGAGAACGTGAAATTTTTAATAACTTTTTTAAACGTTTTTTTCTTTAGACACGTCTTACAAATTGATGTATATTTCCTGTTTGAAAACAAAATATCTCGCTTCAGATAGCCTGATTCAGATTTGGACGCTATTGTAGCCACGACTGTGTCTTTATACAGTGCAACTGCATCTTTATGCTAACACAGCAGCCAATGGAATTCATTGAGAGACACCTACTTGCTGCAGCGCAAATCCACCACTGAGCGTAAAAATCCACACCATCGTATGCATATCGGTCACACCATCAATGAAGGCGCAGACTGCCCGGTGGAATTTGGCCCCCCAGTGTCAGTGTAACTGCGGCAAAAGCTCCTGTTATATAACCTTATCTGACAAATTATTATTTACAAAAAGCATTATTTGTCCTAATAAAACAAGCAAGGACTTGAAAAGAGATAGTTATTGTTGTAAGGGTTGATTCTTCAACAGTGTGGTGTAGACATCTAAAAGTACAGTTGGAAGAATAAACGGACAACGCCTTTCAATTAAAATATTGAAAACTCAGTAACACCACCGTAGTTTTATTTTCTTCTTTACAAATACAGCCAGACTCCCTAGGGGTATATTTACTAAAGTGCAGGTTTACAGAAGTGGAGCTCTTACCCAAAGCAACCAATCAGGGGAGAAGGTTGGGGTTAGGGTTAGGCTGCGGGATCGGGAAGGTTAAGTTTAGACTGCAGGTAGAGGGTTTAGGGTTATGCACCCCTGGGGAGGGTTAGGCAGCCCCGGGGAGGGTTAGGTTTAGGCTGCGGGGGAGGGAGGGTTAGACACCACCGGTGAGGGTTAGGCTGCAGGGGAGGGAGGGTTAGGCACCACAACACCGGTGAGGGTTAGGGTTAGGCTGCGGGCGTGGGAGGGTTAGGATTAGGCTGCAGGGAGGCTGGGGCAGGTTAGGTTAGGCTGCAGGGGGGCAGGTTAGGTTAGGCTGCAGGGTAGGGAAGGTAAGGTTTATGCTGTGGGGAGGGGGGTTTAGGGTTAGGCACCCCTGGGGAGGGTTAGGCACCCCTGGGGAGGGTTAGGTTTAGGCTGCAGGGGAGGGAGGGTTAGGTTTAGGCAGTTAGGAGGGGGGTTTAGTGTTAGGAACCACCGGTGAAGGTTAGGGTTAGGCTGCGGGAGGAGGGGGTTGGGATTACGCTGCAGGGAGGCTGGGGCAGGTTAGGTTAGGCTGCAGGGAGGCTGGGGCAGGTTAGGTTTAGGCTGCGGGGTAGGGAAGGTTAAGTTTAGACTGCAGGGAGGGGGGTTTAGGGTTAGGCACCCCTGGGAGGGCTAGGCACCACCGGTGAGGGTTAGGGTTAGGCTGCGGGAGGAGGGGGTTAGGCTTAGGCTGCTGCAACGGTGGGTTAGGGGCAGAGCCGGTCCTAAACAATATGATGCCCTAGGCAAGATTTTGGCTGGTGCCTCCTAGCACCGCCGCTAGTTCTGCATGAGATGCCTGGCATGAGTCAGCTGGCAGCTCTGCCAACGTCGGGTGCCTTTTGTTTATGAAAATGCATCTTATTTGCATTACTGTGTGGCTAGTACACACAAGCAGCTTCTGCTGATTAAAATGATATGCAGCATGCCTATATTGTGTGTGCGACTGTGGCTGTATCTGCATATGAAATGCTACATTACAGTGATTTCCAGGATTACACTGCAACGTAGCATTTTGTATGCAGATACAGCCACAGTCACACACAAAATATAGGCATGCCGCATATCATTTTAATCAGCAGAAGCTGCTGGTGCCCCAAAACATACCAAATGCCCTAGGCAGCTGCCTAGTTTGCCTATGCCTAAGGCCGGCGCTGGTTAGTGGGGCTAGGGATCAGAGTTGGCGTTCTAATTTAGCCTGTGTCAGTATTTTAATCACTGGGATGCTGCTGTCGGTATTTTGATATTCGGCATCCCAACCATCGGAAACCCGATACCGATGTTCTCAATCAATGTTCTCAAACATGTTGCTTCTGTTTGGCTAACCAAAGCCATCTAACCAACCTGGAAGACATGCAGGCAAGAAAAGAAATAACGGAATCTCCCGTAATACAGTATAGTATTTATTACAGACAAAACAGCTGCGTAAAATCACACTCAGATTAGATAAGGTAGGGAGTAGAGTACAAAGGGCCTAGATGATATCTGTAAGGAATTGCGGCTGTGCTATTCCGTGCAATTAAAATACAGCAGGAGGCGTTTGTAGGAGAGAGACGCCTCCTGTTAGCATTGCGAGATCCGAGTGATGTGAGGATGCAACCTTGGATCCCCATCGGTCATGATTGGTGATGTTTCCAGGCAGGGGTCGGCCTGCTTAAGCTGAAGCGTACCAGGCTGCCTGTCAGAGTCAGACACCTGGGTCCAGTAAATCTGCATCGCCGCAGAACCTGGGTCCCTCACACCTTCAGAACTCCCCCATTTTGAAGAACGGTGCCTGGTTCTGCCCTCCAAATGACATGCTGCTGCTGACCCAGGGCTGTGAGCGATATTACAAGGCACTTTCTGATCTAGGGGTAATTCCAAGTTGATCGCAGCAGGAAATTTTTTAGCAGTTGGGCAAAACC
Organism: Pseudophryne corroboree; assembly: GCF_028390025.1. Taxonomy (NCBI): domain Eukaryota; kingdom Metazoa; phylum Chordata; class Amphibia; order Anura; family Myobatrachidae; genus Pseudophryne; species Pseudophryne corroboree. Next base: position 22,012,522 of record NC_086455.1, read on the forward strand.
ATGTGCACTGCAGGGGAGGCAGATATAACATGTGCAGAGAGAGATAGATTTGGGTGTGGTGAGTTCAATCTGCAATCTAAATTGCAGTGTAAAAATAAAGCAGCCAGTATTTACCCTGCACAGAAACAAAATAACCCACCCAAATCTAACTCTCTCTGCACATGTTACATCTGCCCCCCCCCCCCCCTGCTGTGCACATGGTTTTGCCCAACTGCTAAAAAATTTCCTGCTGTGATCAACTTGGAATTACCCCCCATGTGCAGAACGTTGCTTGCGTCTGCGCAGTCCCCACACCAATGGATTTGTATGGAACCATCGGGTTTCTGCAAAATTCTGAATTAGGCCCAAATACAGTACACAGCTTCGTACCAGAATGCAGGAATGAAAGACACCACAGGATCCGGACCCCTGCATACACCAGTGCTAACTTACATATACACACATTTTCTCCCCATGTAAGAATAGGGGTCAGGAACATATCTTGTCTGGACAGATGGCTGCTATACTGGACACATTACTGAGTCCTAGTATGGGCTACTTTCTGCCCCCAGTGAGATAATCCATAGCCAGCTGTGAATATACAATCATGTTCTAAGAAAAAAAAGAAAATAAATATATTTTCATGTCTTATTCCAAAAACATTGTGCATGGGATTACATATTGGCCCTCATTCAGAGTTGATCGCTCGCTAGCTGCTTTTAGCAGCAGTGCAAACGCTAGGCCGCCGCCCTCTGGGAGTGTATCTTAGCTTAGTAGAAGTGCGAACGAAAAGTTAGCAGAATTGCTCGTAAAAATTTTCATGCAGTTTCTGAGCAGCTCGAAACTTACTCCTACCTTGTGATCACTTCAGTCAGTTTAGTTCCTGTTTGGACGTCACAAACACGCCCTGCGTTCGGCCAGCCACTCCCCCGTTTCCCCAGGCACGCCAGCGTTTTTACCTGACTCGCCTGCATTTTTTAACACACTCCCGGAAAATATCCAGTTACCACCCAGAAACACCCACTTCCTGTCAATCACTCACCGATCAGCAGAGCGACTGAAAAGCGTCGCTCGCCCTTGTGTAAAACTGCATAGTTTTGTGTCAAAGTAATTTGCGCGTGCGTACTGCGGCCCATACGCATGCGCAGAAATGACGCTTTTTCACCTAATTGCCACGCTGCGAACAAAAGCAGCTAGCGATCAACTCGGAATGAGGGCCATAGTGATAAGATTCATAATTCATGAACATACAGTATGTCGAAGAGAAATATTTATGTATAACAGTGGTTCCCAGACTCGGTCCTCAAGGACCCCACACTGTTTTCCATGTCACCCAGCTGGTGCACAGGTGTACTCATTACTCACTGACACATTTCCCAGGTCACCCAGCAGGTGCACAGGTGTACTCATTCCTCGCGGACACATTTCCCAGGTCACCCAGCAGGTGCACAGGTGTACTCATTCATCACTGACACATTTCCCAGGTCACCCAGCAGGTGCACAGGTGTACTCATTCCTCACTGACACATTTCCCAGGTCACCCAGCAGGGGTACAGGTGTACTCATTCCTCACTGACACATTTCCCAGGTCACCCAGCAGGTGCACAGGTGTACTCATTACTCACTGACACATTTCCCAGGTCACCCAGCAGGTGCACAGGTGTACTCATTCCTCACTGACACATTTCCCAGGTCACCCAGCAGGTGCACAGATGTACTCATTACTCCCTGACACATTTCCCAGGTCACCCAGCAGGAGCACAGGTGTACTCATTACTCACTGACACATTACCCAGGTGACCTAGCAGGAGCACAGGTGTACTCATTACTCACTGACACATTACCCAGGTGACCTAGCAGGATCACATGTGTATTCATTACTCACTGACACATTTCCCAGGTCACCCAGCAGGTGCACAGGTGTACTCATTACTCACTGACACATTTCCCAGGTCACCCAGCAGGTGCACAGGTGTACTCATTACTCCCTGACACATTTCCCAGGTCACCCAGCAGGAGCACAGGTGTACTCATTACTCACTGACACATTTCCCAGGTCACCCAGCAGGTGCACAGGTGTACTCATTACTCCCTAACACATTTCCCAGGTCACCCAGCAGGAGCACAGGTGTACTCATTACTCCCTGACACATTTCCCAGGTCACCCAGCAGGTGCACAGGTGTACTCATTACTCACTGACACATTACCCAGGTGACCTAGCAGGAGCACATGTGTATTCATTACTCACTGACACATTTCCCAGGTCACCCAGCAGGAGCACAGGTGTACTCATTACTCACTGACACAAAGATCCACAGATGGTGGCGCTAATTATTTCACTTGTGATTCTGTGAGGAGACCTGGAAAATGTGAACTGTTGTTAGTTAATAATAGATTGTTTTACTATAAACTCTGTCAGGTGATTCTATGTGTCATTGTACTACAGTATCCTTGGCACCTTTCTGGATACATTTACTAAACAGTGTTTTAGCTAGTGTTTTTAGCGCCACCAGTCATCTAGTAAATTGCTGCAGCTGCATCTGAGGCCTCTGATAATTTTGAAAGGAGCAGAGAGTTTACCACATTTACACCAGCGACCAGGGAAATATATGGATAACCCAATACTCGAGTAGAAATGGTATTGAGTGTACTAATGACTCTGCAGTAACCTTCCAGGACTCTATACTGCTGTGAAAAGGGGCCATTTTTGGACTATGGTGGTCATTCAGAGTTGTTCGCTAGCTGTTTTCGGTCGCTGCGCAGCGATCAGGCCAAAAAACTGCAATTCTGCGCATGCGTATGCGGCGCAATGCGCACGTGCGACGTACTTTCACAACAGCTGATGCAGTTTCACACAAGGTCTAGCGACGCTTTTCAAACGCACTGCTGGCCGCAGAGTGATTGACAGGAAGTGGGTGTTTCTGGGAGGTAACTGACCATTTTCGGGGAGTGTGTGGAAAAACGCAGGCGTGTCAGATACAAACGCAGGCGTGCCTGGGGAAACGCAGGCGTAGCTGGCCGAACCCAGGGTTTGTTTGTGACATCAAAACAGGAACTAAACAGTCTGAAGTGATCGCAAGCTAGGAGTAGGTCTCGAGCTGCTCAGAAACTGCACAATCTTTTTTTGTAGCAGCGCTGCGATCCTTTCGTTCGCACTTCTGCTAAGCTAAAATACACTCCCAGAGGACGGCGGCATAGCGTTTGCACGGCTGCTAAAAGCAGCTAGCGAACGAACAACTCGGAATGAGGGCCTATGTGTGGTCCAGTATATTTGCCCTCAGTGCATACTGACTGAGTGGGCAGGGGTGTAAGTTCATTCCAGGAGCCTGGAGGCAAATATGATGTTTGTGCCCCCTTCCGCCTTCCTGCTTGCATTCAATTAACACCCAAATCCCAGCAGCACTTAGACATACACTCATTCACCATACCTCTAGGAGCTGCGCTGGCTGGGAGCTACTCTTCTAGTACAAAAGCATCGCCGCCGTGCGATGCTTTTGTACTAGTGCGACGTGGCAGGGATTGAAATGCGGGGCGGGCTAGCCCTGTGCTGGGCGTCCCCCCGCATGTCTGTGAAGCTGATCGTAGATGTACTAAATTTAGCACATCTATGATCAGGTCTGAATTAGGCTCTTTGTTCTTGCAAATGTCCATGATTGTCAGTGCTGACGCAGTGAACTGTGCAATTCCTCTTATGTCTGTATATTAAATGCAATTCATATCTGTCCTTGCATCTATCCTTGCTCTCTGGGTTTTATATTTGAACATTTTTTGACAAAAACATTTAAATAGCCAAAATGTAGCATCATGAAGGTCAGTAACCAGGATGTGACCGGGGTTGTGGTGGGTTCACCGTCCTAGCCAGAGTAGTGTGCCAAAGGCTTCAATAACCCTGCTAAGTACAGTATCAAAATGCTCATGAATAATTGACAAGTATATTTAGTTTTCTGATTTGCATGTATTCATAAATATATATTTACCTCCTTATCCTTGGAGTCTTGAGTTTTATTATCTGAAAAATAAAAGCATAAATACCGTATACGTGAATTTCCAAATTTTTTTTTACAGTTTTTGATTTTAATTAAAAATCAGTATACTGTTGCTCAGGGGCCAATTATGGGGGTCATTCTGACCCATTCACTTGCTGCTGTTTGTCGCAGCTGAGCGAACGATTCTCTACTGCGCATGCGCCGGTGTCGTAGTGCGTGCCAGATGGCCGAAGGCCGCAGCAGGGCTGCGACCGCCTCTGCATGATTGACAGACAGAGGCGGTTGCTGGGTGGGAGGGGGCGGAACGGCGGCGTTTGGCCGCCGTTTCGTGGGAGCGGTACGGCCAACGCAGGCGTGGCGGGACTGAATGGGGAACGGGCCGCAGCGGCTGCGTGACGTCACAGCCAGCACACTAAAGCTGCACTGGTCTTTGCACTTCTGCGGAGGGGGGGGGGCGGCACTGACATGCGGGGCGGGATAGCCCTGTGCTGGGCGTACGCCCACATGTCAGTGTGAATGATCGTAGCTGTGCTAAATTTAGCACAGCTACAATGAACTCGGAATGACCCCCTAAGAAAGGAGGGGGCCCGTTTGCAGGCTCCTTGAGGGCCCCCTCCTCCCTGTCAGTGGTCAGAGCACTATAGACTCTGGCTTTGTTCAATACAACCTCTACGTATGGATTTTTCTGCCAGGTACGTTTGCCGCACAACACCCACTCCCGCTGTAGCAGTACAGTTACATATAAACTATAAAATCAGAAATGACTGAATTACTGTAAGAACCACTAGAGGGAGCTCTACTGCAATTCTGCCATTCTTGATCAAGACCCATATGGTCTTTCCATTAACCCAGGCCTGGTGTATGAACTGTTGCACATGGGACAACTCTATAACACAACTAAAAAAATTTAATACGGTTCTGCTTAAAAGGTTTCAACAAGTTATGGGGTAGAAATCAAGGTGACAAAGTTTGCGCTGCCCATATGTTTCAGATACATAAATCGGACTCTACATATACAGATGTAGCCATGCTCATCGTGGCTACATCTGCGGTGGACGGGCACTCTTAGCAGGCCTACCCACGTCGAGCTGCATATTTAGCCGTCCCATTCATTGCGAATGAAGCGCATGCGCGCCTTGGACGTGCATGCAGTCGTGCCTAATAAGACGCGACTTTGCCAAGATGTAACCACGATGAGCTTGGCTATATCTGTATGTGGGGATATCTGGCCTTCACTGTTTGTGTTACCTGTTTGCCTGAATGTCCAGATGAGATTAGCAGACAGAGCCAGCAGCAGTAATAGCCCCCCGGTCAGGGCAGGTAGCAGGTAGCTCTGGCACTTAGTGGTAAAGTCACCTATGAGATGATCACAGTACATTATTGTGCAGATTCAACTATGATTGCCTTCCTCTTGCCCCAGTGTTCTACCAAAATTAACTCCAGAGCCCCAAAACTATTATTACTTATTTAGGGAGGTAGTATAAATGTATCACTATACATTATGTTACTAGTTTTACCTACTTTAGAGGTGGAGCATTGGATGTCTAGTGGATTAACAAGAATCAATTGGTATTACTATGTTAGCGTTCATGATAACATTTCTATTAGGTGCAAGTATTTTATTTGTGTATTATGCGTTGTGTTCCTGTTAATAGTCTAACCCTAGTGGTGCTATGAAATATCTGCTGAGGTTTTATAAGACTGTTAGAATCCAAAAGTAGCACAGTTCTGTAGCTCCTGGTGAGGTTAGCTCTAGTGGCTTTAATCAGTCTCCTGGCAACCAGTCCGGTGTGCAGACTAGAAATTATCATGCTGGGCTGTGCCCTGACTTTTGATTGCTACAGCTGAGTTCAGAGCCTTGCTTGGTTTCTGAACTTGAAATGACTGGCTGTTTAGCTTTTTTAAGGATTTCCCTCTGACACTCCTTTGTGTGTTGTAATCAGTCTGATTTTGTCTGTCCTGTTATCTATCAGCATTTATCTACAGTATGGTGAAGTTGTCTATGCTATGCAGAAAGTCTTTTGCCTGTCAGCATTTCTTCACTGTGCAATCTACCGGGTGATTATTGGTGCTTTAAATCTATGCAATAAACATCTGGAATTGTGCAACTTCTTGCAACTCACAGGCTTATACTGTACAAAGTGAAAAGTAAATAATATGATGGAATTTTTGTTTTACAATAGAGTTGGTATTCTGCTCCAAGGAGCCGATAGTCTAAATGGTTTTTATTCCAATTTTTAAATCAAAATTAAACAGTGTAAAAATGTGCCCCCTCCCATGATGCTTTACCTCTCTCTGGCATTTCCCAGTGGACGCTTACAGCAGAGGAATTAAACCAAACATCACAGGTGATGGGCTCCCCGTGGTCCCAGGTGTCTCTGGTAAGTGAGATGAGGCTCAGGAAAGTCCAGGTCCCACCTGGCTCCTCTATGGAGATCATCCTGCCCCTATGATGTGCCCCAGAGATCTTCCAGGTTACACGGACTGTGTGACGAGCCCCATGCACCACACAGGCCAGTAGGACAGTGGTGTTAGGAAGAGGAGGCGGGGCAGGAGCAAGGAGATGGACTGAGCCCCTGGGTGTAGAGCTGTCTGAGAAGATGAGATATTTTCAATATAAAGTATGCAGCACTAATGAGGTTATACAGGCAAAATAACAATATGCTCATTCATGTACACACTTTGCAGATATCAACTGTGTTCTCCAACAATGAAATCTGAATGGATTGCAGATACTTGGGAGGAACTAAATCTTCTTGTATATATTCTTTGAAACCTAATGTCTAACAAGGCCAGTGGACGTGCCCTGGGCTCGTTTGTTACCACGACTAGCATGTACATCTCACATAATGCAGAAGTGCACCTCCCAGATACAACGTTCTATGTACCAAACAGTCCCAAACATTGCCAAGAAGTTGGAGGAGGGGTAATCTGTACCTGGGCACACGCTTGTTGGAATGGCCCAGCAGGGGCCCAGCAGCATATTCCTCTACCCTCTACGGCACAGTAGTAATGGCATATCGGTGTGCTGGGTTGCGGGGAGTCCAAAGAGGCTGCTGCTACTGAGCATTATGTGCCGGAGGAGTGATTGCACTAATTGCTCCCCCTGGATGAGCAGAGTGTGGTGCTCCCCTGTGCAGAATGCAGCGCTGAATTGTTTTTTCCACATGTTTTTGTCAGGGGTGTGGCCATGCCTCACAGATTTAGCCACGCCCCTCAGTACCTGGACCTGTCCCCACTCTCGATGGCCCTGGTCACACACTTCCAGCCAATTTCTGACACAAAGGAGCATAAGTTCAAAAATTAATAGACCTTAAACACCCCCCACCCCCTTTCACATTGCCAGTCAATGAGGAGACAGGTGTCTTTAATCACCATTCAACCCACAGTAATTGGACAATCACTAAACATATTCAGTATTGTAGGTGCTACTAAATGTGTTTGTGGAGCTAATAATGCCAGAAATCCACAAGGGTGGCTCCCAAGCCATATTTATACACCTTGCATCTTATAAGCTGTGTAGTAGTATTACCAACGTTGGTGATCCCATTATCTATTTCACTGTCCTTGATTTCATATTACTATACTGGAGACAGGAATGTAAGCTGTTTCTTTATTGCACTTAGGGGGTAATTCTGAGTTGATCGCAGCAGGAAATTTTTTAGCAGTTGGGCAAAACCATGTGCACTGCAGGGGGGCAGATATAACATTTGCAGAGAGAGAGAGATTTGGTGGGTTATTTTGTTTCTGTGCAGGGTAAATACTGGCTGCTTTATTTTTACACTGCAATTTAGATTGCAGATTAAACTCCCCACACCCAAATCTCTCTCTCTCTGCACATGTTATATCTGCCTCCCCTGCAGTGCACACAGTTTTTCCCAACTGCTAAAAAATGTCCTGCTGCGATCAACTTGGAATTACCCCCTTAGTTCTCAGGTACACATACAGGGATAAGGTTCCCAATTATACCCCTTTTCCACCTAAAACCCAGGTCCGACTTGGGTCACTGAACATGGTTTTAAGTGGTGTCAGAACAGCTTGAAAGACCATTCACAAATGACAGGCTGGATCCGGGTCAGTGGTGGGTCTTTTCTTTGTCGGCATTTGGAGATGACATCATCTCCAAGCGCCGGTTATCCAGCTCTTCAAAGGCTTTTATTGAGACCTGGGTCGAATGACACTGGTCATCCGTTTTTCATTGCACCGTTACCCAGGTCCTTCCAAGGTCCAACCTTAGTAGTTGCCCAGGTCGAATTCCCGGATCACTGGACCCGGGTCATTTTCAAAAACCCTTTTACACTAAGCCACGACCCGGGAAAACCCGGAAATAATGTGGGTTATTGCAGCAGTGAAAAATGGGTTTAAGTGACATGTATAGAAGGCTAGGAGAAGGTATAAGGTTTTCAGCTGTTAAAGTCACAGGAACAATAATATACAGTAGAGAGCTGAGCAGAGGGAGTCGGGGCTGTGTCACAGATGCCACCATTTTTTTTTATCTGTGGTAGTGAATGTGCAAAATACACTAATCCTCTTTTCATATCAAGCCTCTGACCTGGTATATTGCCAGGGGCAACCCAGGTCCTGGTTTGGTGTGAAACGGTACACCTGGGTTGTGTGTCCTGAGTCTTCGTCTGGTTGCAACCCCGGGACCGACCTAAGACGCAATGTGTAAGGCGAGACCTGAGTTATCAGACTTGGGTTTACTTTTTAAAGCTTCTGATTGGCTGTTTATCTCAAGGCCCGCCTCCAGGGAGGGACATGCAGGGCAGACATGGGTGCAGTGTGACAGGGGTCTGAGCAGCTGTGGCACGGAAACCATGTTCAACAACCCAGGTTGGACCCATGATTATGGTGTGAATGGGGCATGACTGACACCTGCTCTATCACAGTGCATTGCTAGGGCCTGGATCTCACTCACCTGCCTAGACTTCTGCCAGTGCTGAGATGCCCTCTTCACCTGGGACCTCCATCTTGCCAGAGGCTCCAAGACCCATTCAGAGCTGAGATACTGGAGATATGGAAAAGCCTGTAGGATATGGGCATCGTTTGAAAGTTGGGGAACTCTCCCAAAAGAGATGTCTGTGTGTAAGTTGGGTTTGCTATGCAACGGGGATGACTTAGATGTCCCAGCTCAGTGTGTGTATCAGGTTCCAGGGGCATAAAGCTGCACCACCTAAGGATTCCTAATCACGAGTTACGCTTATGGATCATCTAATACATGAATATGAATGTACTGAACAATATCTTACCTGCAGCAATTAGAGTTGTCCCATTGCCAATTTTTAGTAAAAAATCAGTATAAAGAAAGGTACAGTAATAAACTGCAGAGTCAGTAGTATCTGTATTGCGTATCTCCAGTTCCGCCTTGAATTTATCATTCTTACAGGTATATTTGTGTGCACCATTACGATGTGGACAAGATGTAACACGTAGAGGAGCGTCTCCTGACCGCCAGCTCTTTCTGTACCAGGAGATTTTATCTGCATCTTCTAGCGTTTCATTAGCCGCACAGCTGATCACTGCGGTGTCATTTATACCCACAGACACGGTGCCCTGAGGCTGGTACAGAACCATCTGAGCGACAATCACTGCAAAAGAAACGTTCAGCCGTCAGTATGAAATATGTGAATTACTGCCGGTCAGTTGTGTGTGGCCTTAATACACTATGGTGGTCATTCCGAGTTGTTCGCTCGCTAGCTGTTTTTAGCAGCCGTGCAAACGCTATGCCGCCTCCCACTGGGAGTGTATTTTAGCTTAGCAGAAGTGCGAACGAAAGGATCGCAGAGCGGCGGCAATTTTTTTTGGTGTGCAGTTTTACAGTAGCTCAACACCTACTCAGCGCTTGCGATGACTTCAGACTGTTCAGTTCCTGTTTTGACGTCACACACCCGCCCCGCGTTCGCCCAGCCACGCCTGCGTTTTTCCTGGCACGCCTGCGTTTTTTCGAACACTCCCTGAAAACGGTCAGTTGACACCCAGAAACGCCCACTTCATGTCAATCACTCTGCGGCCAGCAGTGCGACTGAAAAGTTTTGCTAGACAATGTGTGAAACTACATCAGTCGTTATAATAGTACTTTGCGCTTGGGCATTGCGCCGCACACGCATGCGCAGAAGTGCAGTTTTTTTGCCTCATCGCTGCACAGTGAACGAATGCAGCTGGTGATCAACTCGGAATGACCACCTATAAACATAAAGTATGTTCCTCAATGCAGAGAGAAACAGCTGACACGCGCAGTATCACGAGGTAACAAGTATGATGGTAGATTAAGGTCAGCAGGAAGTTGTAGACTGCACAGTCCATATAATTAGATCAACAAATACTGCAATATATAACACAGGTTTACTTGGGTACGAAATCCTGGCAGTCAGTATCCCGACAGCCAGGATGCCGACAGTGGGATCCCGATAAGTATTTAAACCCTACCCCCTAACCCACCTCCCCAACAGCCTAATCTGAACCAACGCCTCCCGCTGCCTAACTCTAACCACCCCCCTGCAACCTAACCCTAACTGACACCCCCTTCAGCCTAACTGTAACCACGCCCCCCTGCAGTCTTACCGTAACCTTCCCCGCAGCTTTACCCTAACTCCCCCCCCCCCCCCACACACACACACACACACACCACATGATTCTGCGTTGTGGGTACTCTGACTGTCGGGATCCTGACCGCAATCCTGTAGCGGATCTTGCCACGGGCAAGCAGGACTTTTGCCCGGGGCGCCGCCTTTCGGAGGGCGCCGCACCAGGGCAAGATCCGCTGCTGCTGTGCCCCCCGCTGCCTGCTGCCCCCCACTGCCGCTGGCCGCTGTGAAGGGAAATTAGACACTACGCGTCTAGTTTCACTTCGTGGTGAGGTCCTTTACTGTGCGGTGTGCGATGACATCATCGCGCACCGCACATCATTTCAGAGCGCTACAGTAGTCTGTAGAGGGGGCATAAATGACCATGCCCCCTGTATGAAGCCACGTCCCCTATTGCCGCCCGGAACCGGCCCTGCCGCAACCCATACATTTTACTGGGAGCTTGGAAGAGCTAAAAGTGCCCACATCACAGATGTAACTTTGGGGTTCAGATATAGCTCCTTCCACTGGGGAGGATGGGGCAGAAAGGAGCCCCACTTTCCTCTCATATGCAGAGACAGGATCTAGCCTGTGTAATGAGATCTATAAATGAGATTTAGGATGTTCCGTACCCTTTACCTGCCAGTAAGATGCAGTTGAATCCCACAGAATGCTTTTTTTTACAGTTCCTCAGAGGTGTTAGAGAGTAGGATATGGCCAATACTTTATTAATGCCAAATCTCTCAAAATGTTCGGGAGACTACTTCATTTTGAGGAGTCCCCCTAGTGTCCTGGAAGAGCAAGCCAACCTCCTTCACCCCACCCACTTCACCATTGAAGTGGGCAGGGCTGGAACTTGATGATGCGATATGCGGCTAATTGTACCAACATGGCGATGCCGCCTGCTTCCATATGCCATGCTTTGAACAGCATTCAGTGCCATGACCCCTGCACCAACACTGGGCACCTGATACATAACAGCATGACCTTCTGCACAAAAATATCAATGTAATAAGCCGCAAGTTCTCAAACTCGGCCCACAGGACCCCAAACAGTCCATGTTTTCCAGGTCTCCTCACAGAATTGCAAGTGAAATTATTTGCTCCACCTGTGGATCTTTTAACATGTATCAGTGAGTAATGACTACACCTGTGCACCTGCTGGGTGACCTGGGAAACGTGAACTGTGTGGGGTCCTGAGAACCGAGTTTGGGAACCACCGTAAAAACAGATAATTTTTTTAAATAAAAAATGTGCCACACATAAAAAGCACAGCCTTGATGTTGATTTACTCTCATGACTTATGTATTGCATACATGAGGCTGTTGCACACAGTATTTTAGAAAACAAAATAAGAAGACTTGTAATTAATTAAGGGAATGTTTGGCTGAATTTTAAGCAACATGTTTCCTTTTATTAATGAGTTTTCCAATTTAATCCTGTAAACCCACAAATGGTTGCACTAAGTGTCCGCATGAGGACACTTTCAAAAAGTGGAGAATGGACATGACCCTGTGTGAATGGCTGACAAACAAAGTACATCAACATGATCCATACTGGCCTACCTGACCCTCTCCATGAGGGAGAAAATGCTCTGTTCCTGATCTTTCCTGGTAATCTACGATTGCCATCACCTGTGGTGAGCTAGGTAATTGATAAGAAAGGTGTTTCACCACAGGTGACGGCAATCATACATTACCAGGAGAGTCCAGGAACAGAGCATTGTCTCCCTCATGGAGAGGGTCAGGTAGGCAAGTATGACATGATGGCACCATTACAAATGACTCTATTGGAGTAATACAGTCTTGATGGTTAGAAATACAATAGGCAGTGATTGTTTCCCAGCTCCAGAATCATGAATAATTTAACATACAGTAATTGATTACTTTAGCATACCCCTAACCATTCTGATTTTGGCTCTGGCATTCACCAAGCTGAGGGGTCTCACACCCAGGCTCCCGCTGCATATACCTGACTTATTATATAAATCCTATGTATACAAGGAGTTCATGTATTCCTCAGATCAGTAAGTAGTTGCCGGCAATGGAAGTTTAAACTGGAAATGTTTCAGATTACACCTGTGAAATCTGCCGTTTTCCTAGGTTTACCACAATACATACGGATCACCAAATATATTTAAAAGCTACAGCTGTGACTGAAATCAGGATAATTTTTCTCAGCAATTTAACGCCATAGAGACGCTTACAGCACTGATACGGGACGCGGTCAGCAGCCGCATTCATCAAACACAACGGCCATCGTTTACCAGACGCACCACGGGACCCCAATGTATACAGCCGGATCATTCCGATAAAGAAGACCCCACACATGTGATAAGTCTGTGAACACTATCTACAGTAATTACCGTGTTTTCCAGTTCCTCATTTTTCATTCATTCATTTACCACTTTTAGTGCCAAAATTGTTAATTCAGTCATATCTAAGTGCAAAAAGAAGATTTATATTATTTTCAATTTCATCCTGGAACCTTTAGTCTGTCGTCAAAATTTGATGATCTACAGTTTATCAAATTATTTTGACGTCTTGACAGTATTCTGCCGCATATTTATAATTGATTTTCCCGGACAATCTGCTAATTCAGGGGCAGATGTGTTAACCTGGAGAAGGCATAAGAAATTGATAAACCAGTGATATGTGCAAGGTGATAAAGGCACCAGCCAATCAGATCCTAACTGTTAATTTACATATTGGAACTGATTGGCTGGTGCCTTTATCACTGTGCACATATCACTGGTTTATAACTTCCTTATGCCTTCTCCAGGTTAATACATCTGCCCCACAGTATGTTACCAGCAGCATTTGGGGAGTTATTATTCTTAGTGTTATTATTATTACTTACATTTTGATATTATATTATTATTTTTAGAAATTATCTAAAAATAAAATGGATACTATAAAAGGGGTAAATTTACCAAAAGTGACTGTCAGATTCTGTCTATCATTTTCTAGGATGCAATAGAGAAATAATAGACAGAATCTGATTGGTTGCTATAGGCAACATCACAACTTCTCATTTTTAGAACCTTTAATAAATTTAACACAAAGATTCTTCACTTTGAGACAGAAACTATGATCCCTCTGTCACCCTCAGGATATTTAGGGGTTTATTTATGAAAGTATATTTGCAGGACACCCACAAATATTATAGATCACCAGGATGCAAGAAGGAGGGACCTCAGCAGGTATCTCTGATCCAGTATCTGCCGCAGTCCCTCCATTTCCAAGAGCAGCCCCAATAGGTTTGGCAGCTGTTATACTGCCAGATTTAACAAGCTGACATTAGCCTATAGTAGCATATATGGTATAGGTTAGCTTTTGCTGATTTTTTCAGGAGAGGGATCTCCCTCTGCAGTGCTGCCTGGTGGCACATGTGCCAATAACATACCTATGGTGAAATGTGAGATGTGCAACTAAAATGTTATCAAATTCTTTTCTATACTTGAATGGAATTAAAATCTTTTTAAGAAAATTAAGAAAAAAAAAACCTTGCAAAAGATTAACACTTACATTTTTTTCTAAGTGTACAACGCACCAGGTATCGGTGTGGAATCGAAGAACTGACTAATTCACATATTCACACTCTAGTGTTATGTCCAAATGTTGCTCTTTAACTACTGTATTTTTAACAGTGCTGTGCGTGTGTTTTTTTATGTTGTAGCGTACTCTGGAGGTCATTCCGAGTTGATCGCTCGCAAGGCGATTTTAGCAGAGTTGCTCACGCTAAGCCGCCGCCTACTGGGAGTGAATCTTAGCTTCTTAAAATTGCGAACGACGTATTCGCAATATTGCGATTACACACTTCTTAGCAGTTTCTGAGTAGCTTCAGACTTACTCAGCATCTGCGATCAGTTCAGTGCTTGTCGTTCCTGGTTTGACGTCACAAACACACCCAGCGTTCGCCCAGACACTCCCCCGTTTCTCCAGCCACTCCCGCGTTTTTTTTCCGGAAACGGTAGCGTTTTTTCCCACACGCCCATAAAATGGCCAGTTTCCGCCCAGTAACACCCATTTCCTGTCAATCACATTACGATCACCAGAACAATGAAAAAGCCGTGAGTAAAATACCTAACTGCATAGCAAATTTACTTGGTGCAGTCGCAGTGCGGACATTGCGCATGCGCACTAAGCGGAAAATCGCTGCGATGCGATGAAATTTACCGAGCTAACAAACTCGGAATGAGGGCCTCTGTTACAGGAGATATCTGATAAGAAATGGAAGCAGGTATTAAGGGGGGGGGGTATTTATTTACTCTCGGAGAGAGATAAAATTGTGAGAGGTAAAGTACTAGCCAATCAGCTTCTGCCTTGCATGTTACGGGCTGTCTCGGACCCAGCTAAACACAACACACAGTGGGGATTACGGAGCAGGGACCCTTTCCAAATTCCTTTTATTAGGAATGAATTTTATAAGTTTGATATTACATTGGAAATCCCTTTTAACTATGAAACAACTCTTTTTGAGATAATTTGATTATTTCTTTTTTTATAAATGACTTCCGTGTTGTAAAACTGCGTTTACAGTAATTAGTGTTTTATACTTTCATTAATTATCTTTATAAATTAAGACATAGGCAATATTTTCAGAATCTTGCTGGAATGTAGATTGTACAATTATATAGCTCTTAATACTGACATGATAATGTGCTGTAATAGGAGTCAACAGTAGTATAACTGATACAACATTTTAAAACACACATATATAGCTGGCAGCTACATACTGTATAGTCAGGCTCAGCATCATGTGTCTAGTGTAGTGTAGATACAGTTGTGTGTGGTCATTAGCTGGTGTAATCACTGTGAGCCTGAGGAGACAGGTGTAACACTGGCTGATAGAGAAATAGCTTCTTACCGTCAGAAAGCAGGAGTAAGAGGAGCGGATTCATGTCTGGTTACCAGTACAGATGGTCTCTATATGCTACTGTACTGCACAGTCTAAGGAGCACTTCAGGTTTAGCACGTCTATCCGAGAAACAGGGGCTGTCACCCCGCCCTCTCTG
Source organism: Pseudophryne corroboree (assembly GCF_028390025.1). Taxonomy (NCBI): domain Eukaryota; kingdom Metazoa; phylum Chordata; class Amphibia; order Anura; family Myobatrachidae; genus Pseudophryne; species Pseudophryne corroboree. Next base: position 22,028,067 of record NC_086455.1, read on the forward strand.
ACATGTAACACACAGAGATAATTGTAGAGGCTCACTAAGGACTATGTAATACACAGTTGTTCAGAATTTATCTAGAAATGTAGTTATGCTAAATTATAAAGATGCTAATTCTCATCTTATAATATGGTCACAGCATCTTTTATCATACTGCAGCAGTAAGCTTTAGAAATCATTGGTCTACGCACACACATATATATGTATGTATACACACACATATATATATATATATATATATATATATAGGTGTACCGTATAAGAGAAGCGCAGTTCGGTTTTCCTGAAATACAAACACTTACGAGTGGAAACGAGTCCCAGTTCACTTTGGGGTTCCAGTTGGAATCGAGTACCGGCGCAGGTGGTCTGTTGTCAGTTCGAAATTGGGATTTAAAAACCAAACTCGGTTTGTGAATTGCTTGTAAACAGGTCCAAATGACAGCCAAAACTGATTTTATATATATATACACACACACTGTGCACAGGCTTGTCATAATATCCCTTTAAATCTGGGACACCTGATTACACAGGTTCCGTGGTTGGCTGACTTCAAGCCTGCATTTTCCCCTGGTTTTAACTTTTAATCAGCCACAGAACCTATGGCATACTTGCCTACCTGACCCTCTCCATGAGGGAGAAAATGCTCTGTTCCTGGACTTTCCTGGTAATGTATGATTGCCATCACCTGTGGTGAAACACCTTTCTTATCAATTAACTAGCTCACCACAGGTGATGGCAATCATACATTACCAGGAGAGGGTCAGGTAGGCAAGTATGACCTGGGTGCATCATACATGCAATATACTGTATATAGTCTTACCATGCTTTCCCTTTAAACTGGGACACTCATTGAATACACAGGGTCTGTGGCTGATTAAAACCAGGTGAAATACAGCCATGTTTGAACTTGAAGTCAGCCAGCCACAGACCTGTGTAATTCATGAGCGTGCCGGTGTAAAGGGACAGTATAGTAAGCCTACAGTAAGTATATATAATAGTTTTTATATAGCATACTGACCTACTTTTGAAAAACATTTCAGGGAGATTGTGAAAGTAACACCTATCAGCGCGGACGTGTACTATACATCTGAGAGGCGTGTCATGAAAATGACTTACATACAAATGATAATGAGCCCCAAAGTTAGTAAGATCTACTTGTTGAAGTAAAGACACTGATATTTAGCAGGATCTGTTTGTGCATACCTCCCAACATGACCCTCTCCAGGAGGGACACAATGCTCTGCTTCTGGACTTCCCTCTTAATGTATGATTGCCGGCACCTGTGTTGAACAGGTAATGGATAAGAAAGGTGTTTCACTACAGATGATGGCAATCATACATTAAGGGAGAAGTCCAGGAGCAGAGCATTCTGTCCCTCCTGGAGAGGGTCATGTTGGGAGGTATGGTATTATACCCTCAGTGTATCACTTTTATATTTTTATACTTCTTACTATATATTTCTTCTGCCTTTGTATCCTTCACAACTGTTGCACCTGTTTAGGTGTTTGTGTATTACACAATACCACCTGAATAGCACTTAATACACTGTTACTTTTCAGATGTACTGTAGGATCATTTATACTTATATCAGGACTACTGTATATCCTGATATATTTTTGTTTATTGTGTGTCTTTAATTTGTGTTCATTTCGGCTCAAATCAATTTTACTGTAGAATAATAAATGTCATATTTGAATTTATATTTGCATACAGAGAGTGCCCCTCTATGGGATCCGGTCTGAAGATCGACAGTGTCTAGGTCAACAATGTTTGGGTTGACCACTATAGGTTGACATGTTTTCAAGGTCGACAGGGTTTCTAGGTTAACATGTTCTAGGTCGACAGGTCAAAAGGTTAACATGAGTTTTTCACTTTTTTCTTTCTTTCTGTTTTTGAACTTTTTCATTCTTAACGATCCACGTGGACTACGGTTGGGAATAGTAACCTGTGCCAAGCGCAGCGGTAGCTGAGCGGGGCACCTTGCCCGAAGCATGGCGAGGGGACACAGTGCACTAATTGGCCTTTCCAGTCACTGTACAGAGAAAACAACACCAAAAAAATTTGATAAACTGATGTCGACCTGTTGACCTAGAACATGTCAACCTTCAAACCCTGTCGACTTAGTGACTGTCGACCTATAGTGGTTGACCCAAACATTGTTGACCTAGACACTGTCGATCCTATGATCCACACCCTTCTATACAGTACTTTTGCTTGCCCACTGGGCATTTTTTTTTTTAAGTCATTGATTTTATTCTTGGGATCAGTTTCACCAACAATTATACTCAGATTCCTTAAACCCTTTTTCTATATAATACTGAAAATATTCAGGTGACTGAGGCAGAACTACCGCTGGAGCAGCAGGTGCATTGCATCGGGAGTCCTGAAGGCTAAAGGGCCCGCTGCTGCCCAGACCAGCAATGAGTTATCTCCTGACCCCCCCCCCCCCCCCCCCTTAGGCCATATTGAGCAATGTCGGATGAATGGCCCAGTGTAGTGAGCAGATTGGGCCCACTTACTGAGGGACTTGCCACTTATACCCCTTTTCCACCACTGTAGCACGGGTCGCAGCCGTGTCGCCTGACACGGCTGCGACCCATGCTACAGCCCCCTTCAGACAGCGCTCACCAACCCGGCATATTGCCTGGTTGGTGACGCTGCTAGTAACGCGGCAGGGGCGGCGCTGGGAGATCACATGATCTCCCAGCGCCGCCCTCCCATACACTCTGAATGGGAGCCAGGTCACACTAGACAGCTTACCGGGTTGAACACGTGTTCAACCCGGCAAGCTACCCGGGAATTTGCAGGGGGACCCTTTTCCACTAGGGAAAAACACGGGTACATGCGCGCCCCCGCCCATTTACCTGTGTTTTAAGGAGCTAGTGGAAAAGGGGTATGACTGTACCTTAGGTAGGCAGGGCTGACCGTGTGTGTGCCAGGCTGATAAGAGTCCTCCCACCTATCAGTGCTTATGGTCACAGCCACTTACTGCCTCTAATGTCAGAGTGCCACACTGAGGAAAGGACGAGGGGTGGGGGCCCCTGTCACAGACAGAGCAGAGGCCACTGTGTTCCTGCCCCCACCAAGGTACATGCCTCCTGTTCTCCCCACCAAGCAGGACATTCTGCTTTTACCCTGTCACCCTCTACCTTTCCCTGCATTCCACTGTCACCCTCTGGCCACTGTCTCCCCTTGCCTTCTGTTGTCACCCTCTGCCACTCCCTGGTTTACATTGTCACCATCTACAGTACCTCTCCCTGTTACCCACTGCTGTGTGGCATATTGTGGACTTGGGTTGAAGGGGGAGAGGGGGCAAATTCTTTTTTTTCACCACCACTCACAAGTTCCGCCGCTGTCAGGTGATATTTGTATGCAGATATATATACATATTGAATCACATTCCGGAGCTTTGTGTATATGTGGTAAGTAGCCAATCCTATGACAGTAAAATACTGCACAGATTGATGCATCCAGCTCAATATAAAATTTTAAATTAACTCCTGTTCCTAAAAAGAACGCACTGGCCATGCGTAAACCGTAGAGCATAACAATATTAATTATATTCTCTCATGCAGAAAAGAAACACTTCAGTTATACTACACTACACATAAAGGCAAGTATAAACTCACTGCGGCACATGAGACCTTAATCAGGTCCTAAATGCATCAACACAATATTTGTGATGGTGGATTGTTTATTATGTTTCATGTAGTCAGGAACTTGTGAGTGGTGGGCCCCAGAGCTGCCATCAGAAATTATGGGGCCCGGGACTGGCCAAATAGGCCCCCCCCCAAAAAAAAATAATAATATATATTTAATAATACTGATTCCTGTGCTCCCCATCATCATATTCAATGCCCTACACAGTAATGCCCCAGTACCTGTAATGGGGTTCTAATTGTTATCAGGGGTTCTGCTCGTCCTCCTCCCTTCACTGCCACCGAAGCAGGCTGTTCAGCAGCCTGCTTCTAGTAAAACTATTGAAAATGTCCCTCCCAAAATGGATGCTGCCTCAGAGGAGACAGTTATTAAAGATACTAGAGTCTCCTCTGAGGTGGCAGCCATCTAAAGAGGGACATTTTCAATAACCTGCTTGTGCTGGGCACTGGGCACACAGAGGCAGTGTTGGCGGTGGACGGGCAGTAGCATGAGCAGCCCGGGCCCTCCCCTCTCTGTCAGAGAGGCCGGGCCCGGGACGGCTGTGCCCACAGCACCCCCCTGATGGTGGGCCCAGCAGCAAAACTATGCTTTGGGCCCCCCTCCTCCACCCCACCCCAAAATCACAATAGACCACATTACTATGGGTGTCAGGGCGAGGTACATGGTGATGGAAATGAGGCAAAGGGTGAAAGAGAGTTGGTGAAAGGGAGAGACAATGGGTGATAGGAAAAGGGTGATGGGGAGAGGGTGGGAGGGAGAAGCAGTGGGTGCCAGGGAGAGGCATTGGAGGATGGAGAGGACGACAGGCAGAGGGTTACTGGGAGAAGGTGTAGAGGAGAGGCAGAGGGTATGATAGGTCTCTGTAGGAGGGAGTAAAGGGGGTAAATAGGGTTCACTGGGACATGAAGGGAAAGTAACAGTGGGGGAGACAGGCAGAAAAAAACCAAGCAAGTTTAACATGAGAGCTGAGGAAAGACAATGCTAGTGGAAGAATTTACTAAAAAGATAGAAGAGGAATTATGCTAAGGAAGAGGTGAGTGAGTGAGTGAGGGAGAGAGAGGGGTGGAGAGGAAGGAAGAGAGGTGCAGGGCAACAGAGAGAGAGAGAGAGAGACGGGAAACGGAGGGAGAGAAAGAAAGGCGCAGAGACGGAGAGAGGGAGGGGTAGACAGAGAGAGGCAGAGGGGCAGGGACAGAGAGAGACAGAGAGGCGGGAGACAGAGAGAGAGGGGATACTGAGAAAGAGGGGATATATGGCGAGAGATATGGGGGGGGGAGAGGGGGTCAGAAGGAGGGAGAGAGGGGAAGAGAGAAAGGAGGAGGGGAGAGAGAGAGATGAGGGGGCCAAGGCGGAGAGAGTGCACAAGTGAGAGAGCAGAGGGGGAGAGAGAGGACAGAGACAAAAAAAGAGAGAGGGGGGGGGGACTGCACAGCATTTAACACTTGTTATACTCCAGCTTTGTTTTATTCCTACCCCTGGCCTCTGTTGCATGTACTATCCAGGGCTGCTGCAGCATGGAGATGACCCGTGAGTGCCTCTGCTTTCCTCCTGTTGACTTCTGGCACCAGGGACATCAGGGAACAGGGGGAGACGAATATAACTATGAACGGGGAGTGAGGAGCAGAGAGAGCAGCCCCTCCTCCCACTTCAGCTAGGCACTCAGCGTAACAGTAAGCATTAGCACAACATCTGGGAGGAGGAGGATGCGCTCGAGAGAAAAGGGGAGGAGATGGGAGATCGTCCCTCATCACCCTTCACCTACAGCATGGCACCAAGTATGTGGGGCGGACACACTCGAGAGGGGAGGAGAGGGAAGAACGGCCCCTCCTCCCTCTCTAGCCTGGACCCAATTATGTGGTGCATTATCATTACAGCCGGTGCACTGGCGGCGGGCACAGTGCTGGCGGCAGCATACAATACGTCAATGTGACTCTTTTGTAATGCCAACGGCTGTGGGCCCCTTCACAGCGGCAGGCCTCGGTGCAATAAATCACTTGCATTGGCACTAGTTCCACCACCGGGCAGGAGGGAGTTGGGTTCCTGATCACTGCTGGTCACAGTGATCGAGAGAGGGTGGATCTGCGGCTGACTGCTGTTCTTGACCTGATTGCTGGCAGAATGGAGGCTGGGCTGCCCGGACACACTGAAGCAGAGCCAGAGCCATGGGTGCAGGGGGGCCAGGAGCCGCACAGTGGGCGTCTGACTGGTTGCATCAGATGAGACCGTGTTAGAGAAGGCATAGCCTGGTGTGGTCGCATCTGATGCGATCGTGCCAGGCAAGTGATTAAGGAGGCAGGTTCCTGTACTAACTCTGCCTAATCCTACCTTAGGGAGAGTTAGACACCATCTGTGGCTGTGAGGTGCTGAGAGGCTGAACAGTAGCTAAGCTGGGTGCACACTGGCTGGACAGGCATTTGCTCTAACATCAGAATGAATACCCGTCACCCCAGGTTTCCCGTACAACACACTCCAGCGACCATGTTCCCTCCTTCATTAGCATGAACAAGGACGCTAACGATTTTGCTAAGTTTGATGTGCAGCACATCAAGCCTAGCGTCCGTCACTATCAGGTATACACACTGCCCGATATGCTCCATTCTGAGCGATATGAGTCTGATCCGGCATATCGCTCAGTCATGTATCCAGCTTTAGCCAGCAGGTAATGGCTTTTACTGCACCACAGTGGGGAGCTGAGGGACTGAGCCTGGAGTGCTGTGTATGTGTTTTTCATCTGGAGGCCAATGTGTGTATTTTTGTACTTTTGGTACCAAGGGTGTGTGTGTGGGGGGTCCTGTCAAGATTTTGCTATGTTGCCCACAAAGCTCTAATTACGCCCGTGGGTGATTATGGTGGAAAAACTGTATCTTAAATAGAATATAGCGGTAGCACTAAACAGTATCTCTATGTCCTGTAAGACTATCTTCAAGATGGCTGTAGCCTGTTAGGCCCAGCTACTGTCTGAAACCTGCCTGCAAGGTATTTGCTGATTAAGGGGTACATTTACTAAGCAGTGATAAGAGTGGAGAAGTGAGCCAGTAGAGAAGTTGCCCATGGAAACCAATCAGTACTGAAGTAACATCTATAATTTGCATACTATAAAATGATACAGAGCTGCTGATTGGTTGATGGGGAAATTTCTCCACTGGCTCACTTCTCCATTCTTATCACTGCTTAGTAAATGTACCCCTTAGAGCCTGGGTTAAGAGGTAGGCGCAAATCCATAAAATCCCTACTGAGCGTGAATCACCCGGAGTGTATGAAGTGCATTAGATCCAAATTAATGGAATAGTCTAATGAATTTTAACACATTTATTTGTGCACAACATAAAGTGACATAGGCCCTCATTCCGAGTTGATCGCTAGCTGCTGTTGTTCGCTGCGTAGCGATCAGTTAAAAAAAGGCAAAACTGCGCATGCATATTCACCGCAATGCGCACGCGTGGCGTATGGGTACAAAGAGCATTGTGGTTTTGCACAGTTTCTAGAAACGCTTTCAGTCGCACTGGCAAACGCAAGGAGATTGACAGGAAGTGGGAGTTTCTTGGTGTCAACTGACCGTTTTCTGGGAGTGTTTGGAAAAACGCAAGCATGGCCGGGCGTTTGCTGGCCGGGTATCTGACGTCATTACCGGGTCCTTCGTCGCAGCAATCATCGCACAGAATAAGTAACTACAGGGCTGGTCTTGTTTTGCACAAAATGTGTTTGCAGCCGCTCTGCTGCACAGGCGTTCGCACTCCTGCAATGCTAATATACACTCCCCCGTGGGCGGCGACTATGCGTTTGCACGGCTGCTAAAAGTAGCCAGCGAGCGATCAACTCGGAATGAGGGCCATTGTGCATTCACTTAAAAAAAACAAGATAAAAACATTAATTCATACATAAAAGACCAGACGGATACTGTGCATTATTGTACCACTTTAGAGTCTTTAGAAATAGTTTGGTACTCCTGACTCATACAGTTATGGTTGGTGGTGTGTGCCTAGGTGGTATGGTTTGTGGTCTGGCAGTTTAGCAACACACCACAAAGCTTTAGCCCAATAGGTGATAGAGTCCTCAGGACCACTGGTTCACAGCAAACAGCACAACACGTTTCAAATGATGATGAGCATGTATTTATCACAGGTACTCTAATATGTTTGTTGGTCACATGACTACTATTAGCTCTATACTGTATGTTGATGATATAGAACAAACTTTGGTTACAGTACAAGAACACACATTGAGATAAATGCACTGAAAACCATGCATGTATCGTTTGTAATCTACTAAAAATGATTACAATGCAATAAAACTAATGTTTGTTTTTTGCAATTTTGAGAAAATTACAATTTACAGTAAATCTTTAACTAAGGTGTTGCATTCACTGCACTTAACTCAGCTCTATCTGTATATGAGAGCAAAGAAATCAGAAAGATTCATTTTCAGTGACTTAATGTAAGAGCTGTTCAACAGAGAAATGAAGAAATATTTTTTTCAACTACTGTATTTCTTATTACCAACATTGGAAAGAACTAAAGAGGGATAATAAAAGAGTACATCTGTCTCACAAAGGGTAATATTATAAATAAACCGTGAATAAAAAGTATATCAGTAAAGTGGTTATGAGGAAGAGGGTTGGCTGTTATAGCTGATGGAAACTGTCTATTTTAAGACCACGTTTACTGTGTTTAGGTTAACACTTCACATGTATCATATAAAAACAGGAAGCTGAGTAAAGTCCAGGGTTTCCATGGTTACAACCACAGGCGGGTACTATTTTCTACGGGACTCTGAAAAGAAGTAGTGATTTGTACTTTGCTCACTTGGTTAGTGGCAGTGGCTAACACACACATTTCTAACATCATTCCTCCTTTATATAATCTCACTCTACGTAACAGAATAGCTATATGATCTGCAACAACGCTTCTTATAACACTTACCAAAGAAAAGCCCAGCTCAAATGATCTCCTACCATCAGCCGGTGCTAATCTCACCAACTTGCCCGGGAAATCATAGCAATTTCATAAAATAACCAGATGCACCCGAGACATTTTCCTTCACTGATTGGGTGTTTACACTGCGCCTGGTATATAACCCAAGTGTTCACGTCAATAGGTTTCAACTGGGTTGTTTAATATCTTATGGAATTTACTTTCTACTTGTTGTGGAATATTTTTTTTTATTTTGCAACTCAGTGTGTCTTGTTATAGTAAATGTCTGCTAGTATTTACCCCACCCACATAAGACAAGGGTCTTGTGTGGGTGGGGTAAATTTTTATAAGTTATAATGTACCTTTCAGGTATAATTCCAGCAACAACACTGAACGCACATTCAGGCAATACACTAGAACACAGGTTCTCAAACTCGGTCCTCAGGACCCCACACAGTGCATGTTTTGCAGGTCTCCTCACAGAATCACAAGTGACATAATTAGCTCCACCTGTGGACCTTTTTAAATGTGTCAGTGATTCATTAATACACCTGTGCACCTGCTGGGTTACCTGCAAAACATGCACTGTGTGGGGTCCTGAGGACCGAGTTTGAGAACCACTGCACTAGAAGATGGTCATTCCATGGCACAGTTTGATAACTTTATGCACTGACCAAGCTTCTTCTGCCAATATGTCCCACGGACCATAATCGGGTGGAAAGACTATACAGTGAAACCAGGTGTGCTTCCAGCACCTTGTGTCCATAAAGTGCAGCCCAGGGTGGTTTTCATCCTCTTTTTCGAAACAAAACAATAAGGAAGTGACACTACTTTAAATAGTACTTAACATTTAGTTAGTGTATTAATATTGGTAAAATTAGGGGTCTATTCATGAAGCAGTGAAAAGTGTGGAGAAGTGAGCCAGTGGAGAAGTTGCCCATGGCAACCAATCAGCATTGACGTAACATTTATAATTTGCATACTATAATTGCATACTATACAGAGCAGCTTGTTGGTTGCCATGGGCAACTTCTCCACTGGCTCACTTCTCCACTCTTTTCACTGCTTCATGAATAGACCCCTTAATATTTAATTAAACAATAACATTTTAATATTTTTAACATAATAAAACCTGCCAGTTGGCCACGAAACACATGCTGGCTACATACTGCAACTGCACATGCGTAGTTTGAATTGTATAGATGTTTTAAGATATGTGCAATTTATAATCTAGTGTATAGATCAGTTATTTTTTAACCGGTGTGCCGCGACTAGGGCACAAGTGTGCCGAAACACAGCCGGATGAAGAAAAAGTTATGGTGTGTTTAAATGCTTTAAAAAGTACCGGCTGTGCAAAGTCATATGGATTCCAATCATATCTACATTCTTTGCGGTGTGGAGATGGCCTTAATTAGTGATGGTGTTCAGTAGTGCACAGTGATCTTGTTGTACAGTTGTGCACCAAAAGGGACAAAAGAAGCCAAAAGGCCAAATATACAGTAATTTCAAATTAGTAAAAAAAGCTATTTTTTATTTTGCCCCACACAGTGCCAGTTACATGCCCCACACAGTGCCAGTTACATGCCCCACAGTGCCAGTTACATGCTCCACAGTGCCATACATGCCCCACAGTGCCAGATACATGCCCCACAGTGTCAGATATAAGACCCCCCCCCCCCTCTGTCACTCATCGCTTCCTTCCCTCTTCTATGTGAGGGGAGGAGAGCGCAGCACCTCTCCTGCCCCTCAACGCTCCAGGTCTCCGGCGGCGGCTATGTGGCGGCGGTTCGTTAGCCAATCAGAGCTCGCGGACCAGCATCCAATCAGGAGGTCCGCAAGCTCTGATTGGCTTACGCCACCGGACACACGCAGCACTGCTGGCAGCACCGCGCAGTAGCGGCGGTGAGCACATTGAGGGGCAGGAGAGACGCTGCGCTCTCCTCCCCTCGCATTGCGGCGTGACCGAGTGGGCATGATGCCCTGCCCGTTGGCGGCACCCCCCTCTCTGCTGTGCCTGCCAAGGTGCCCAGGGCACGACCCCCACTCGCCCTACCCTAGTTACGCCTCTGATTTCGTCTCCGATTGCTTACTTAGGAACCTGGTGTTACTTAATGCAGTGTTCGCATCTCCGATTGGAGCAATTTTTGAGCCTTTAACCTTGTCTAAATAACACATTCTAAGTGTATTTTAACCAAAGTACAGAATATATGTAAAAAATTATAAAATGAAGACTAAATGAAAAATAACACTGCAAAAAACTATTAACCAAATACAAATAGTTTTACATAAAGCCTTAAACATAGGGATTTGAAATTCTAAACATTAAGGGCGGTATTCAAATGATATATCACGCCCAAATAATCTCCTTTCTAAAGTGATCCCCGTTATCGCGCATATTGCGCCCATAATAATCGGGTTTAGCTGCGTAAAGGGTTAGGGCGAGCTGAAAAGATGAAACCACGCTCATCAGCAGAAACAGAACGGGTGTGGATGGGGGAGAAAAGAATTGAATACCGCCTTAAGTATCTCATTATAGACTAATTGACGCAGGAATTCATTTGAACATCTGGTCTGTCCAATTATGGGGCCCATTTTTCAACAAGTTTTAGCTATTTAAAACTCATTGCGTATGATAAATAGTGCTCCAGCCAATCAACTTCTGTCATGTGTTTGAAAAATGACAGTTGGGAGTTGAGCTGGAGCACCATTAATCATACACAATGGGGGGAATTCATTTGTGTAATCGCGCCGGATCTCCTGTCTAAAGTGATGGGAGATTGCGGGGCAATATTCAATTGTCCCCCTTTATCACACTGATCACGCCCATATCTGTCGAATTTAGCTGCGTAAAGCGGCAAAACTTGACTAAACAAATGGACGCAACGCAAAAGTTCCATTTGGGTGCCTAAACGGTCACTTTTCACGTATTTCAGCTCACCACTCACAGGGCTAGCAAGCTGAAATGAAGTTCTCACACCTGCCGGCAGAAACATTTGAATAACTAACGACAAGCAGGTGCACGGACCCGTGATAACAGAATTCCCTGTATAAGTTTATGGCTAAAACTCATTAACAAAGGAGTCCACTATGTATTAAAATTATTATTGTAATTATTATGTTTTACTTATAAGGCGCTAAAAGGATTACGTAACAGTGTACAGGGGGAAAAAATGACAAGTTACATAAATACAGACTGGTGCAAAGAAGTTGATACATAACTACAGAGTACAGTTAGCATAATTATGAAGAGAAGAAAATTGGGACCTTAGAATCTATCAGGGATTTGGGTAGATTATGTTTTTCAGGGCTATTTAGCTCCATTATCACATACAAGGTATGTAGGTTAGTTTTTGCAGTAGATAGTAAAATATGTACTGTATATTAATTTTTAAATGACTCAACCAAGATATTCAAAATACTCAAGGCCCGTACACACTGGTCTATATATCGTCCGTTCTCATGATTGGCCGATATATCGCGGGACCGTCGGCCAGTGTGTACGGCCGATACGTCTGTGAACTCCGTCGTTCACAGACGTATTGCGTCGGCCGCGCAGCACAGCCGATGGCCAATATATCTACCGATTTATTGGCGCGTCGCTGTGTGTGTGTGTATGGGGCGGTCGGCCGACCGCCCGTACACATGCTGTGGCGCCCGGCGGTGATTGACAGCTGAACTGGGCGGGCGTGTGTACATGCCCGCCCAGTTCATGACGTCACTCCCCGATGGATCGGGCAGTGTGTGTATGCACAGCACACTGCCCGATCCGTCCATAGATATATCTGCAGATCAATTGATCTGCAGATATATCTATTAGTGTGTACCCACCTTAAGAGAAAATGAAATAGGAAAAATATTTTAGTTTTAGTACTATTGATGTATCCTCACAATTTAATTGTATCAAACCCTCTTAGAGAACACAGGGTTCAAAAATATTGAATAAAAAATTAGGGTAATTTAGAACAACTGTGAGTAAATTTTAGTTTACAAAACATCGATTTAATCCTTAACCATAACTTTTACATTTTGTGAAAAATTATTGTTTGCAGACACAAAGCGCAGCCTTGCAATCCTGATTCAGTTTGAATTACTATTGTATTTATCTGGTTTTGGGAGAGAAATGTAATTTGGAATAATAACGCTTTCATGTTAACCTTGTCCTCTAGAAAAGGTATATTGAGATATTTATTATAATATAAAATTAACAGCTATTATAAGCAATTAATAATAAATTGTATTTCTAAATTCAGAAGTCGTATCAATAAAAATTGTATTAGAACTAAAACCCCTGGAAAATCATTAGTTGATAATTATCTTCTTTCTAGCGGTATGATCAATTCTGGATTAGAAATATCCCAAAGGAGAAGGGACTACATAGGTAGCTCAGCCCTGTTGGGATTTCAATGGTCGGCATGCTGACGTCGGTATACTGGACAGTGAGATCCCGATCACGGGTAATTCTTACCCAACCCATCAGGATAGGGAATTAATGTTATCATACAAGTTTTGTTGTAATATAATGCATCTATTCCTACTCAGTGGTTACAGCCCTCAAGTTATAGTGGTTTTATAGTTACATTTATTAAGGGTACATATATGGGCACCTGTGGAGATGTGTCAGTTGCATTTAATGGGCTGATTTTATACATATATAATATTAATCTATAACATCATTAACAGTGTAGCCTTTGGTTTGTGTCCAATATGGCCGCCTCCTGTGGTACGCTTGTGGATGCAATGTAAAATACAAGGACCCGACAGTTATGTTGGGACCCTGCTCCTAGCAATTAGGATGCTGCATCCACTCATTTTGTTTCATCTCTTCTAAACATACAGGTAGTGCGCCCAAAATGGCTTCCTCGTCTGGTACTTATTGTGGGTGGAATATATATCCCAGAGAATGCATTTCCCAAATTGTTGGCACCAACTCAGGAATATGATTTTTGTGCCCTCTAAATATTGTTGTTCTTAATTATTTCTGTGTCTTTTCTTTACTTGCTGTAATACTAAATGATTGTACAATGTACTATGTTTTCAATGTCTGTAAAGTGACTTTGACTCCTGCTGGATAAAAAAACAAACTAGAAATGAATAAAATTATTATTTAAAATGTTTATTTCGATAGTTAAATCACAACCTTCAGCTTAAGAGTTTCTATCCTTTATTGACGCAATTTAACATAAATGTTATATATTATAGAATATTTACAATGGACATTATATTTTCCTAATCCACCCCTGTGTGTCACATAATGCTAAATAGATTTCTGTATAATGTATCTTATGTAAGCCATCATTACAGCCTAGTGATATTCACAGCATGTTACGGAACGCTGTGATGTCACAGAGACAGCTGCCCAAAGCGACTGACAATACAGAGCTCTGGTGAGTGTGAGTCTAGGAGTGGAGAAGGGAGGACGCAACACTAAGAGGAGCGGAGAAAGGAGGACACAGTACTAAGAGGAGTGGAGAAAGGAGGACACAGTACTAAGAGGAGTGGAGAAAGGAGGACACAGTACTAAGAGGAGCGGAGAAAGGAGGACACAGTACTAAGAGGAGTGGAGAAAGGAGGGCACAGTACTAAGAGGAGCGGGGAAAGGAGGACACAGTACTAAGAGGAGCGGAGAAAGGAGGACACAGTACTAAGAGGAGTGGAGAAAGGAGGACACAGTACTAAGAGTAGAGGAGAAAGGAGGACACAGTACTAAGAGGAGCGGAGAAAGGAGGACACAGTACTAAGAGGAGTGGAGAAAGGAGGACGCAACACTAAGAGGAGTGGAGAAGGGAGGACGCAACACTAAGATGAGCGGAGAAAGGAGGACACAGTACTAAGAGGAGTGGAGAAAGGAGGACACAGTACTAAGAGGAGCGGGGAAAGGAGGACACAGTACTAAGAGGAGCGGAGAAAGGAGGACACAGTACTAAGAGGAGTGGAGAAAGGAGGACACAGTACTAAGAGGAGCGGAGAAAGGAGGACACAGTACTAAGAGGAGAGGAGAAAGTAGGACACAGTACTAAGAGGAGCGGAGAAAGGAGGACACAATACTAAGAGGAGCGGAGAAAGGAAGACACAGTACTTAGAGGAGCGGAGAAAGGAGGACACAGTACTAAGAGGAGCGGAGAAAGGAAGACACAGTACTTAGAGGAGCGGAGAAAGGAGGACACAGTACTAAGAGGAGCGGAGAAAGGAGGACACAGTACTAAGAGGAGCGGAGAAAGGAGGACACAGTACTAAGAGGAGCGGAGAAAGGAGGACACAGTACTAAGAGGAGCGGAGAAAGGAGGACACAGTACTAAGAGGAGTGGAGAAAGGAGGACACAGTACTAAGAGGAGCGGAGAAAGGAAGACACAATACTAAGAGGAGTGGAGAAAGGAGGACACAGTACTAAGAGGAGCGGAGAAAGGAGGACACAGTACTAAGAGGAGCGGAGAAAGGAAGACACAATACTAAGAGGAGCGGAGAAAGGAGGGCACAGTACTAAGAGGAGCGGAGAAAGGAAGACACAGTACTTAGAGGAGCGGAGAAAGGAAGACACAGTACTAAGAGGAGCGGAGAAAGGAGGACACAGTACTTAGAGGAGCGGAGAAAGGAGGACACAGTACTAAGAGGAGCGGAGAAAGGAGGACACAGTACTAAGAGGAGCGGAGAAAGGAGGACACAGTACTAAGAGGAGCGGAGAAAGGAGGACACAGTACTAAGGGGAGCATAGAAAGGAGGACACAGTACTAAGAGGAGCGGAGAAAGGAGGACACAGTACTAAGAGGAGCATAGAAAGGAGGACACAGTACTAAGAGGAGCGGAGAAAGGAGGACACAGTACTAAGAGGAGCTGAGAAAGGAGGACACAGTACTAAGAGGAGCGGAGAAAGGAGGACACAGTACTAAGAGGAGCGGAGAAAGGAGGACACAATACTAAAAGGAGTGGAGAAGGGAGGACGCAAAACTGAGATTGAAGGATGTTCCCTCAAATCAACCCAAAGGGCCACAAAATGATGTGCACTGCGAATCCGAATAATAAGTTCTCTTGGGAATACCGAGACCCAGTTTTCATGCGGTTGTCTCCTGGAACTCAGACCTCTGGGCAGGTAAGTTGGACTGAATTCATATTATTTCCCAGTTAGATTAATTTATTCATCACAAACACGTTTCTGGGTCTGTGACCTGGGCCGGATCTCTCACCATTGATAAATATGGAGTCTCTAAGAGAAGGGAATACTAGAGACAGTACTAGTTACCAGTGAGCACAACGGTGTGTGACATTATATATAATTATGTATAGCACACTTTCGGGGCCGTCATCAATAAATCACTGGCCGACACCTGGTATTATAGCCACAGTATCCCTAACTGGTAGCAGCATACAGCCAGATGGTCATTAGGGCAGATAAAGCGCCCAATGAGAAGGCAGCAGCTACAATGCCATGGTCACACCGTGCTGGAGATATGCCAGTGTTCTGTTGTACAGTGCCCTAATTATTATTGTAGCTGTGTCCTTGTGTTGCATGTTTCTCAGTCAGGTGTGAGAAGCACAGAATGCCCAGACCTTGTTGTCACTGGTCACACTCCAGATGTACTAAGCCTTGAAAAGTGATAAAGTAGACAGAGATAAAGTACCAGCCAATCAGCTCCCTAACTGCCATGTCACAGGCTGTGTATGAAAAATGACAGCTAGAAGCTGATTGGATGGTACTTTATCACTCTCACCAAGTGATTAGGGTGATGGTATATTCATTACGTGGAACAGGATGTTCACTATTCTTATTCCCTGGGCCTTCTAATTTATTATTTATTGAACATAATTATGTAAATGCTGGAGATGTACATTCTGTGGCTGACGCAGGGTGAGTATACTAGGACAGTTGTAGATTTAGGGGTACATTTACTATGCAGTGATAACAGCAGAGAAGTGAGCCAGTGGAGGAGTGGCCCCGTCAACCAATCAGCAGCTCTGTATCATTTTATATTATGCAAATTATAGCTGTTACTTCAGTGCTGATTGGTTGCCATGGGCAACTTCTCCACTGGCTCACTTCTCTGCTCTTATTACTGCTTAGTAAATGTCCCCCTTACTAAGGTGGGAGTTTTTTTTAGAATTGGTGATATTGCCCCTTAGCAACAAATCAGATTCTATCTATTATCTTCTAGAAGCAGCTAGATAAATGTTAAGTAATATATGATTGGTTGCTATGGGCAACATGACCAGTTCTAAAAAAAACTCCCTCCTTAGTAAATTTACCTCATAGTCTATCCTTTTATTTTGTTGTATATGCATTACCGTATGTGAGCATGTCCCTGGTGTATCACAGAGGTTTTTGCAGGTAAAGTGATGGCGAGTAGTAAATGCATTTGTAACACAGCATCAGTTTAATACATGGGAGTATCTTGGATGTATGGGTGTATGATGTGTATCTGCATATAGCGGGTGCATATGCTGCAGCTGCAGAGAGAAACGCATCGTGGCCACAGATGGAACTCAGCTTAGGGGCAGAAATGCGCTCATTCGGAACGCACTTTTCTCAGGTGTTACCAACGCCCAATCTACCTGCCCCTATAACTGTAACCTACACACAGGGGAGGCTTGTAGCTATAAATGATTGCCCCAGCCTAAGACAGCCACATCCCAATAGTACACTCACGTGCAACACTAGAACAAGTCAGATTTATTACACCAGACTCTAAGAAGAAAAGCTGGTTACTGGCAGCCAAAGCGCCAGATATAGAAGTGTATTACTGACACTCTCCGGATATAGCAGTATAAGTTCTGCCTGTAGCCATGATACCAACAAGGTAGATATTGGCTGTCTGTGTATATATGTCAGCAGCCATCTTTAGTGAGGGCAGACCAGAGTACAATCAGCAGCCATAATGTATATATAGAAATGTAGAGGGAAGAAGTAACTCATTCTAGGCAGCCAGAAAACCAGACGACACTCAGTGCTGGTCATACACCGCTCTCATATGGGGCCAGATGTACTAAGCCTGAAAAGTGATAAATATCACAGTGAAAAAGTACCAGCCAATCGGCTCCTGACTGTCATTTTTCAAACACAGCCTGTAATATTGCAGTTAGGAGCCGATTGGCTGGTGCTTTATCACAGTGATATTTATCACTTTTCATGCTTAGTACATCTCCCCCATGGATACAGTGATTACTAAGGCAGTAACTATGTGCTTGTGTTGCAGGTGTCTGACTACAGCGTGTTACAGCCCAGGAACTGGCCAGACGCGGCAGAAGCTGGTCCCAGCGTAAAGCATCAGGGAACGCGCAGACCCACAGCCCTGGCCCTAAGTACCCTCGCCCAGCAGGAAGAGGGACACTGACCGTTCCTGTGATAGAGGTAATTATGTTACACTTTCTGCCCATTATAATTGCCACCTGTCCCTAATTTCAGGGGTAATCCCAGATTTCACTGATTTGTCTCTGATAATGTTTCATGCTAAGAACTGGCAACGTGATCAGTAAGATGTCTTTTTCTATATCTGGAATATCATTCTCATTGTCTTATTCCCTGGGGTTTAGCCGTTACAATCTGTGTAATTAATATAATTATTTACATGCCAAATAAATGATATTACAGCTGTGACCTATACAGAGGTGAGGCCTGTAGGTATAAAGGACTGTCTCGGCCTAATACCTGGGACGCACCAGCAATTTACAATAATACCCTCAAATCCAATTATCACAGTGGCCCTCATTCCGAGTTGTTCGCTCGCAAGCTGCTTTTAGCAGCATTGCACACGCTAAGACGCCGCCTACTGGGAGTGAATCTTAGCTTCTTAAAATTGCGAACAAAAGATTCTCAAAATTGCGATTACACACCTCTTAGCAGTTTCTGAGTAGCTCCAGACTTACTCGGCATCTGCGATCAGTTCAGTGCTTGTCGTTCCTGGTTTGACGTCACAAACACACCCAGCGTTCGCCCAGACACTCCCCCGTTTCTCCAGCCACTCCGCTTTTTTCCCAGAAACGGTAGCGTTTTTTCGCACACACCCATAAAATGGCCTGTTTCCGCCCAGTAACACCCACTTCCTGTCAATCACATTACGATCACCAGAACGATGAAAAAGCCGTGAGTAAAATTCCTAACTGCATAGCAAATTTACTTGGCGCAGTCGCACTGCGGACATTGCGCATGCGCACTAAGCGGAAAATCGCTGCAATGCGAAAAATTTTACCGAGCGAACAACTCGGAATGACCACCAATATCCACCCGGATTTCTTACATCAGACTGTGAGAAGCAAAGGTTACTAATGGCAACCACATATCTATATAGAATGTGACAAATATTACATCCGTTGCCAGGGGTTTCATGCTGCCGCCGTTTTCCTCAGCCGTGATTCAGACCCCCGCTGTTAGTCAGCTTTCCCCGGCATCCCAGCACTTGCTCTTGCTTCAAGTGAATGTCCCTCCCAGAATGGCCATCGCCTCCTCTAGCATCCTTCATAACTGTTGCCTCTGTGGCAGCAACCATTTTGAAAGGGACATTTTTCAACAGTATTCCATGCAGACGGGCAGTCTGCATGGAATACTGTGCACCTACTGTCCGCAGGCTCCATGTGCGATTGCACGGCTCTGGTGTCGCCCGTTCATTTTGCTCCCTCTGTCTTTCCTCCGTTGTGTGTTCAGTATAATAATACCGTGTATTACATTGTACCGGAGAAACGTGCTGCAACAGCAGCCTCAACTCAGTGCTCCGGGACCAGATTCCCACCCATCCCAACTGGTGGAAGACGCTGAGGTCACAAAGAGTCAGACAACACCTGGAAGACTCCTTTCTTTTATTTCTATTTTAAAAATCTAATTAAAAACCATTAATATCAAGTCAGGATTTTATACTCTGTCCAGTATATGATACATATCTCCAAATAAGCATGTGATCTCAGGCCTAGAAATATTACACTGTTGCAGCCCATTAACCCACAACAAAGGGGTTTAGAGATGGAAGAAGCTGTATATCATGTGCTAGACATTTGGGGCTGTATAGTGTGGGTGTAGCAGCCTATATAATATACTGGTGTGTTAGTGAGCCGGATGTGGTCACAAGCAGGGAAGATGTGGTCCACAATGGGAAAAATATGCCTGAGTTTCTGTTCAGACAAATGAATGACTGTCAGCAGAGCCAGACTGGGGGCTACAAATAGGACCTGACATTTAAATCACGCAGGCCATTTAGATGATGGCATCCAGCAACTGGAGTCAGGGCTGTCTTATCAGCATAGTAGGCCCTGGTCAAAGCAATGCACTGGGGCCCAGAACAACCCATTCACGGGATCCAATTTTAAAAATCACAACATGTTCTTCTTGAGGTCCTACTGACTTTCCACATGCTTCCATACAGTGCATAGCTCTCAGCAATCTGATTGGTGGATAGCTGCAGCCCGGTGTGGTGTGTTCAAACTGAAATCTAAATTGCAGTGTAAAAATAAAGCAGCCAGTATTTGCCCTGCACAGAAACAAAATAACCCACCCAAATCTAACTCTCTCTGCACATGTTATATCGCCCCCCCCCCCGGCAATCACAAATTAAGAGGGAAGTCCAGGAGCAGAGCATTCTGTCCCTCCTGGAGAGGGTCATGTTGGGAGGTATGTTGTTTCGAATTGGGAGTAAATCCGGTAAAAGGAGCAAATGTAGATCTAGACCACAGGTTCTCAAACTCGGTCCTCAGGACCCCACACAGTGCATGTTTTGCAGGTCTCCTCACAGAATCGCAAGTGAAATAATTAGCTCCACCTGTGGACCTTTTAAAATGCGTCAGTGAGTAATTAATACAGCTGTGCACCTGCTGGGTTACTTGCAAAACCTGCACTGTGTGGGGTCCTGAGGACCGAGTTTGAGAACCTATGATCTAGACCACAGGTTCTCAAACTCGGTCCTCAGGACCCCACACAGTGCATGTTTTGCAGGTCTCACAGAATCACAAGTGAAATAATTAGCTCCACCTGTGGACCTTTTAAAATGTGTCAGTGAGTAATTAATTCACCTGTGTACCTGCTGGGTTACCTGCAAAACATGTACTGTGTGGGGTCCTGGGGGCCGAGTTTGAGAACCTATGATCTAGTCATACCATGCAGCAATGTATTCTATCTGCAGTAACATCAGTTATACCTCTTCACACTGCCATGAAAAATCCGGGTTATTGCATGTGAACGCACAGTAATCCGGGTTTATGTGCAATGTGAACGGGGGTCCTGACAAATTCCTGGGTCGTCTGACCCGGTATTTCAACCCGGGAATAAAGAAAGGTTATTCCCGGGTGAATACCGGGTCAGGCACAAGTGTGAACGGTGTTAAGTGTTCCCGGGTCGATGCGATTCGGGACCCTTCAACACTATTGGAGCAGGCGCTGCTTGTAGATCATCTGATCTCCAAGCGCCGCCCCCGCATGTGACCCGGTGATGTCATCGACACGGCAATATGCTGTGTCGGGGCCGCCAGTCTGAATGGGGTCTCAAGCGAGTTGCACCTGGGAAGGTCTCGTGCACGAGTCCCGGCTGCAACCCGCTAAGGTCAGTGTGAACGTGGTATAAATTGCATTTTATTCATTTATTCTTTTGCATGTAGGAACATATATTTTTAAAACAATGCATATATTTTTAAGAAAATGCAAAGTCGCACTAGGCGCAATGTTCTGACCATCGATGTTTGTACCAATGTTTAAAAAAAATTATTATTATTTTTTTTTTAAATAAAATATTATTGGATATATTGTAAATAGGTATTCTTAATCTAATTCAATCATTACAGAAACCCCTACAATTTCTGGACGTTTTTTGGAAACAATGTTAACCAGCTAAGTACTTCAGCACAGGTGACAGCATTGTGTCCCTCCTAGAGAAGGTCATGTTGGGAGGTATGTGATCATTACTGAGAGGGGCAAAAGCTTTGCCACCTGTACACAGTGAGACACATACTGTATCTGTGCCTGTTGTGAACTGACTAAGGATCTCCCATTTACAGTCCTGGCTCAGATCTATGTTGTGCAGTTGGGACAGTGACTTCTCTCTATGGGGGACATTTACTAAGCAGTGATAAGAGCGGAGAAGTGAGCCAGTGGAGAAATTTCCCCATCAACCAATCAGCAGCTCTGTATCCTTTTATAGTATGCAAATTATAGATGTTTCTTCAGTGCTGATTGGTTAGCATGGGCAACTTCTCCACTGGCTCACTTCTCCGCTCTTATCACTGCTTAGTAAATGTCCTCCTATACCAGTAGCGGAACTGCTAGAAAGAATGCAATCAGCTGCCATCGGGCTTCTGTAGTGAAGGGGGAAATTCTCCTCCGTTGTCTCCAGCAAGTGCGACATGGGGACCGATCGGAGCGCCATCAGCAGTGGTGGCTCAAGAGGGAGCAGCTGCAGTCACCCACCAGCTCTGTATTAGGCTAGTGGCCAAGGGCTCAGAGGAGCTTGGCTCTGGAGCAGCCAGCAGAGCAGAGCTCGGCGCTGATGACAGACCCCACAAACCCCGTGTGTCCGCTCTCGCAGTGGATCAGGCTGGCTGGATCACCAAGGAGCAGCCAGCCAGACAGAGCAAGGTGAAGCCACACAGAGAGTGTGCCCCGGGAAATACCTCACAGAGGACAGGTGAGAAGGGCAGCGTGCAGCTCAGTACGGCTAGAACACAGTCACTGACCCTGAACTCCACTCTCAGCCGGGTGTGAGGGGTCAGGGCCGGCACAAGGAGAAATTCCATCTCGAGTAAGAAAGTGTTTTGTGTTCACTAGCAAGCAGTTTCGGACTGGGGCATGAAGGGTCCACAAGGGGAATGCAGTTATAAGGGCCCATGCTTAGGGGTGTGGCCAGCCTACAAAGGGGGTGTGGCCAGCCTCCACAAAGGCTTGAAATACACAATAGTCTAGTGCAGTGTAAAGCAACATATCTACCATGTATAATACAAGTGCACAGTCTGGAACCTGATCCCTAGAGGAAGGAGTGGACCCTCAGGCAGTGGGGCCTACCGGTGGTTTCCCTGAGGTACAGTCCAACCCTGCTAGCAAGTTGTAAAGATATGATTTGTGTGAGGCTATGCTGCAGCAGTGTGTGTGTGTGGCCATGGGGACAGTGAGTGTGTGAGGCCCCTATCTGGTATCTAAATAACTACAGTATATCTCTATCTATAATTTATTATTTTTATTCATTTATCTTGCCTCCAGGTGACTGGGATAAACTTACACCACTGCTCTATACTGTGAGTACAGTAGGTCTCCTCTGCAGTCCGGCCTCACACTGTCACATATACAGCAGGGACCATTTCACCACATTCTAATTGTGGAAAATATTTTACTAAGCGATATGTCTTTAGACATTGACCGTAGGAAGAGAGAAGATGTGGTATGACATTTACACACCGTGGTTATCACACAGGGCCTGGTCACATGTGGTCATTGCACCTTTCCATTATATAATCCTGCCCGTATTGTTATGGCCACAGATGCATAACTTTACAGACAGGAGCTTGTCTCAGTAACAGATGTTTCCACTTGTATAACCACAGTCATATACTATCAGTAAAATAATTGTGAGATTTATTTATGATTTACACACAACAAGCCGGCATTTCACCTGGTTTTACTCAGCTACAGAACCTGTGTAAATCATGAGTTTCTCGGGTTAAGGTGATGGGGGTATGGGACTCCCATTAGGTCGACACCCATGGGTCAACAGTGGCTAGCTCGACATTATAAATAGGTCGACATGGCCATTATGTCGACATGAGTTTTTTATGTTTTTTTTGGTGTAGTTTTCTCCGTCAAGTGAAGGGGAACCCCAAATAGTGCACCGCGTCCCCTTGCATGGCTCGCTTTGCTCGCCATGCTGCGAGCAAGGTTCCTCGCTCCGCTACCGCTGCACTTGGCACAGGTTACCGTTCCCAATCAATCGTGGTCCACGTGGATCGTAAAGTATGAAAAAGTTGAAAAAAAAATTGTCCTTTTCTCATGTCGACCTTGTTCATGTCGACCTAATGGCCGTGTCAACCTAGCCACTGTCGACCCAAAGTCCGGATACCAGGGATGGTATGGTAAGCCTAACTAATACCTCCACGCTGTGGGGGTGCTTCTGGGGTGGGAGTAAAGTAAAAAAGAGCATGTAACTTTGCACCCGGGAAAAGCATGCAGTTGGGGCAGATGTACCACGTGGAGAGAGATGTGGGGCGTGTTCTACAGTGGCTCAAATCTAAATTTCAGTGTAAGAATACAGCAGCCACTATTTACCCTGCATGCAAATAATAAATGTATTTGCATCCCTTGTATTGCTGCATGGTGTGTCCTGGTTCACAGTTAATTCTTCTTTTTTGCTTTACCCCCTATTCAGAACCAGGCCACCTTTGTGTATATACAGTACAGTAGGTTTACCATACTATCCCTTTAAACTGGATGCTCATGGGTTATACACAGAGCCTGTGTAATTCATCAGTGTCCCCGTTTTAAAGGTATAGTATGGTAAGCCTATTTTTGTACCAATAGCATTTTCTATGTATACTGTAAATTATATGGGATCTATTCATGAAGCAGTGAAAAGTATGAAGAAGTGAGCCAGTGGAGTAGTTGCCCATGGCAATCAATCAGCATTGAAGTAACATTTATAATCTGCATACTATACAATTGTACAGAGCAGCTGATTGGGTGGTTGCCTTGGGCAACTTCTCCACAGGCTCACTTTTCTCTTTTCACTGCTCATGAATAGACCCCTAAATGAGTATAAAAGTCAAATTAAGAGCATCTGAACATAAGTTACATTATAATGTTTAAACAGAAAGTGAATGTAATAAATATGAATATTTTGTAGCCAAACATTTTACTGATACTCTGAGTAATGCATCAAAATATTACCAAATCCCATTTTATTTGCTGCATACACAGATTAGCAATATTATTGTTAGCACTGGTAGTAAATGTCTCTCTGCGTAACATGACTCAGTTGTGCTAGCGAGTGTAATGCGAGCGGCATGCATCCTACACATGGATTGCATGCAGGGGTGTATTTAGGGGTCAGGCCGCCCCTAGGCACATTATTGGCTGCCGCCCCCCAACCCTCCAGTAACTTCATTTCCCCCTTCATTTCGGAGCCAGTCCAGATGCCTCAAGACCAGACAAAGCAGCCCCAACCTCACACTACTACCACCCCCTGGATCACAATTTGCTGCCTATTGTCCCACTCATGTCATTTGCTACATGAAGTATAAAAAATATAAGTCAGAATGACAAGAAAAAGAATCACCTGGCTCCATCAACCTGGTGTGCCGCCCCCCCAGGAAGTGCTGCTCCTAGGCACGTGCCTCATGGAAATCCACCAATGGATGCATGCATTGCTGCTACTTCGCTGGGCACAGAGTCATAGTTGCAGATGCTGTAGCCCTAGTGGTTGCCCCCAAGAAGACAGCAGAGATCACCACAGTAGATTGTGACCTGGCAACAGCAATGACAGCTAAGGGCTGATTGAGTCACACAGGAAGTGGCTGTTGCTGCGGGCAGTCTCAGAATCCTGATTTACTACTTTATGCTAATGTGAGAATCCATTAAACTAGGTGGCGGTTCATGCGTGTGCGAGCAGAAACCAGTGCCGCCCATTGATTTTATGCCGGCCGACAGTCATCATTAGTATCAGTGGCAGGTGGGAACCTGGGGCTGCAGCTCAGTCCATACCTAAAAGAGGGGAGCCTTACCTGCTGCACCCCCAAATGCTGCCCAACATCAACCCCTAGTCTCCAGTGTCATCCAGCTGCCATTGGCTAGCTGACTAACTGCCTGCACCCCAGACTCCTCTGACACAATACAGCTGTCCTGAGACCGCTGTGTAAACCCCAGGTATGTTGGAGAATCGCAGTCCATGGCACATGTAGTATGTGGGCTGAGAGTATCATCTGACTGCAGAAACAA
Organism: Pseudophryne corroboree; assembly: GCF_028390025.1. NCBI lineage: Eukaryota > Metazoa > Chordata > Amphibia > Anura > Myobatrachidae > Pseudophryne > Pseudophryne corroboree. The sequence goes on from NC_086455.1 coordinate 22,053,510, forward strand.
TCAATGTAAGCACAATGGGTCTAATTCAGATGTGACTGGAGGTGTCATCACTGCTGATAACATGGAAGCAGCAGTGATAACAGTATGGTAACGCACAGGGGGCGTCTGATATAAGTAGACACCTCCTACATGCATTTGTGATGCAGTGGTGTATCATCAGATCACTTGCACTGCCACTTGCTACTACCCCCTGTGCCCAGGGATGAGCCAGCCAGCCTCAGGTCCTGGCACCTGCGCAATGGATATGGCAAGTGCACAAACCCCTTGTTTCTATGGACTGAACCAACTGCAGCCCATAGAAGCCAGTTTTGGCTGCATGAGAAGCAGGGAGTGGCTTCCTGCAGGAAGCCAGTTCTGCTTATTGCTGCCCGGTCTGGCAGTCCCAGAAGGAGGAAACACCTAGCAATGGGACTGCCTTTTGTGTCTATGACTGACAGGTATGACTACCAACAGTCACGGACTGCATCTGGCTTCACAGACACTGAGAGGGGTAGCGGATTTTACCTGGGGGGGCTGCAATCCTGCAGCCCATAGGTAAAATCCACCACTGCTTGTGACACCATCGGCCAGCTGCGTGACCTATTGGGAAAAGGCTGCCGTCACCACCTCCTTCCGACCCTGAAATGGCTGTAGACTTTCAATCTGTCCCAGCGCATGCACAAAATACTGAACATTGGTACTTTGCAACAAGTTGTGTCGGGACCTGAAGCAGGCCGCTACACACCCATTCAGGGGAACCAATACAAAAATTGTGAAAGTAGCCAATGAGAGTCTGGGGGAGGGCTTAACTCCTAGTCCTGGGTTCACCACAGCGGCTATGGTACACAGCGCCACTGCCGATCCAGATACACTGCCAGCACATATATTACATAAATCTACGCATGTATGTTTACATGTGCTTAGCAGCTTGTACTCCTAAATATTGTCACAAAGCGGCTGACCTTCCTTTCCACATACTCGCTCCACGGCCTGTGGTCTCCGCTCCAGAAGTCTGCTCATTTCCATCCACAGCAGCACGAGCTCCTTCACCTCCATGAACGTCAGCGGGGGCCCTGACGTCCGTGAGCACCAGTGCCAGCTGCAGAGCGTAGCCATGTTGGAGTGTGTCAGCTGACTGTGGAATCAGCAATGGAGTGCAAGGATTAGTCTCTGAGCAGCAGCAGCAGCCAATAACGGAGGAGCAAGGGGTATAAAGGTGTCTTCCCAACACTCAGCACTTACCAGTGCAATGCTGCCCTGAGCCCTGCTGTGTGCTAACAAGTGAGCTCCTGCTGTTCTCCTTCCACACAGTGACTTCCAGCACAATATTCAGCTCTAGCACTTCTGGTTCCAGTGTATTCTGGTTCAATTTCGGTTCCATCATATTCAAATTCAATCCCATTTCCAGTATATTCCGGTTCAATCCCCGACTCCAGCCAATTCTGGTTCATTCCCTGTCCCAGTATGTATCCAGCCTATTCCAGATCAATCCCAGTTCCAGTATATTTTGGTGCTATTGGGTTCCAGTTTATTGCTGCTTGGTCCAGTATTGTTGGTACCTGAATTCTGTCTGGTGTCTCCAGTATCTAGCTATATTTATCAAGCCTCAGCACTGTCATGCCTGTGTTCCTGCTACCAGCAGGTTCTACCTGTCCAGTCCCATTTATTCAACACAACTCCCTTCCACAGTCCTACCCTGACATATGCGAAGGAATTACATTAGACCTCCCAGTGTGCCGGCCACCTCTCACTCTGTTCCAGCCAAAACCCCTAGTCCGGTTCCAAAGACAAACACAGTCCTGACAAATATCAAACAAAACTGATAGAAAAACACATTTATTGTCTCTACATTTGAAAAATTGCAACATATCATCTGCTGACTATCGATACTGTTTTGTAAACATGTTGAATGAAGATTATTGAGGATATTATATTGAGGATAGAGAATTTTTGTGCTATTATTGCATGCATTGTGCATTTATTGTATAGGTATCCTATATGTGTATTTGTTATTTTTACATTTATTTTTTGCAATGTATTTTATACAGTATTTATTTTCCATTTTTTCAACATACTGTACATTCATAAATGCTCTTTTGTATTATATATCAGTGCCGTAAGTATAATCTTTATGAATCACAATTTGATGAACGTCACACAGCAATCAAGAGTTGATGGAAATGAGAGAGAAAATATGAATTGGCCTCTACTATGTACTGTACATAGTAGAGGCCAACATACATCCCACCAATCCGACAGTGCATTAACAACAATTTTATTAAGTCAAAATTGGTGTGTCATCTTGGGAAAGGGGGTATGGCATTTGTGTATTAGGGTGGGGTGTGGATGGTTCAGGGGCGTTACCTAATTTGTCTTTATTTTTCCAATTAAGAAATAGTAAGGGAAATGTATTAAGAATTCTAAAGAGTGGAGAAGTTGCCTATAGCAACCAATCAACCTCTAGTTTTCATTGATAGGTTGCTATGGGCAACTTCTGCACTCTTTATAAGGTTTGATACAACTCCTGCATTGTGAGGTATGATAAGTATTCTGCTGGAAGTTAGGGACAGTGGTCAATCAGGATTTTGCTGTCTACAAGCTGTCCCTCGGTGCCTGTAATATCTGGAAAACAGGTTTGAGCATTGCACTTGTCTTGGCAGTGCTCTCCCCTGCACAAAGTGTACAGCAAGGAAGGAAAAGTTTACGTTTAAAATTTAAAGGGACATGCACGTGAATATTAAGTCCTACTTCTTATTTAGCAGGAGGCATTTTATGATCAATATTTAGATTATTGGCGGTGTGGTCGGTGACAATGGCCCTCATTCCGAGTTGATCGCTCGCAAGGCGAATTTAGCAGAGTTACACACGCTAAGCCGCCGCCTACTGGGAGTGTATCTTAGCTTCTTAAAAGTGCGACCGATGTATTCGCAATATTGCGATCACAAACCTCGTAGCAGTTTTAAAGTAGCTTCAGACTTACTCTGCCTGTGCGATCAGTTCAGTGCTTGTCGTTCCTGGTTGACGTCACAAACACACCCAGCGTTCGCCCAGGCACTCCCACCGTTTCTCCGGCCACTCCTGCGTTTTTTCCGGAAACGGTAGCGTTTTCAGCCACACGCCCATAAAACACCGTGTTTCCGCCCAGTAACACCCATTTCCTGTCAATCACATTACGATCGCCGGAGCGATGAAAAAGCCGTGAGTAAAAATACTTTCTTCATAGCAAAGATACTTGGCGCAGTCGCAGTGCGAATATTGCGCATGCGCACTAAGCGAAATTTCACTGCGATGCGATGAAAAATACCGAGCGAACAACTCGGAATGAGGGCCAATATGTGGTAAAATTGCATCAGTGTGAATATTACAGTTCTGTAATTCTATGTACAGTTATTCTTACTAAATTTTGCTGCATATTTTTTATACTTATTTATTTATTTTATGTATTGATTGATATCTAGCACGATCCCTAGGGTGGATTATTCCACGGTGTTCCTTTTACTATTCAAATTAGGGACAGTGGTCAGTCAGAATTTTGCACAGGATGTATAGATATTACCAAAGAGAACTTTTTCTGGATATATCATCAATCAAGCGCAAAAGCACATTGGAATTAAAATCTATTGAAAAAGTTACACCTTTACACATAATAAAAAAAAGAATTTTGCACAGTATAGCATCTATTAAAAGAGGCAATAAATGTTTTAGGGAAATATGAATTGTTTATGAAAATATTAGCTTTAAGAAACACAAAGACATAGTACAAAGTGTATTTATGGTATTATGGAAGAATAGCTGCCAGGAATATCTCTCGTCTCATCAGACGGCTGCTATTCATATAATATTGTCCATTGTCCTAGAATTACTTTCTACCCTTGGTTAGATGATTAATATCCAGTTGTGAATACACAATCGAATCCTAAAAAAAAAAAAAAAAAAAAAAATGTTCAAAAGCACATTCATTGAAGGCTGCCTACAATAATGCGTGGGTTGTATATCTCCACTACTGATATTCCCATTTCTATATAATTGTCATTTGCTGGCAATATAGAGGGATGTTCCAGGTTGGGAAAATGTTCCCAAGGTTTTTAATGCTGTTAAAATGCACAGTACAATTCCTCTTCCCTGTATATTGAAAGCAATTAGTTCCCTTAGCCTCTTCGCCTTGTAAAAGCTGAACAAGTGAAACGTGCATTGTCGTTTCCTCTGCACAAGAATGTTAACTGCTAAATCAATAATAAGGAATGTATTGTAATACTCTCTGAGTTACAGTAGATGGGGCAGAGATGAAAGTCAGCTTAAGCCAGGACTGTGTCATATGTCTAAGCGAATGCGTCAGACACAGATAAAGACTGTATCGGGAATCATAACTGAATTATATGGTTAACACAGAGAGCAATGCACACTGCTTAGAGGAAAAGTACAGTATATGAGTCAGGTTTCTCTCTTTAAAATTTATAAAAATCAATAAACATTGATAAATAATAAAAATCAATAATACAGTCAAAAATCTTGGTTCTGTTTTTAAATCCAAGTTCTGAACTGAGGGAATCCGTTAGGTTTCCGACGGTCAGAAACCCGGCACTCAAAATATTGGTGCCAGAATCCCAACTGAGTGTTTGCTTGTCCGTAGGACAGGTTAGCCGCAGGGATGGGGGGGATCTGCACCCAAGTACTTCCATTTTGTTCTACACATCTGTATTTGGAAGTGATAGGGTGTTCTGGCCCCATGATGCACATGTTTGGTGAGTCAGAGGTGGTGGGAAATTATTGGTTAGCTGTAGCTCACATCAAATTATATAACGCCCTCATCAGTCCAAAAGGCCTAGGCTGATTGATATTATTATTATTATTAATAATAATGATGATGATGACCATCTTTAATGCTAAAGGGTGGCCAAACCCCTTTAAGCAATAATCCATTAGCAGTAGTATTTATTTTTAGCTTACTTTAATATTATTTATCTAATAGTGTTAATGCACTGTGATTGGCCCCAAACATACAGTTATTTTGCATTTTAAGTTTCATTAAAACTAAAATAATGGCCTTGAGCAGAGACCCGTGATAGAAACGCGCACGCATTGCATTAGGATGTAACTAACAATAGATACTTCTAGGACCATTGTTCCAAATTAGTTTTCCCCAAATATTTTTGCATATGGGATTTTAGCTCGCCCTTTATTATATTTGTCACATTATAATTTATAAGTGCGTAAAATTATATCTACCTCAGCGGCAGAATCCTGGTCCTTGGAGCTTCGAGTTTTAGTACCTGGGATATAGTAACATACAGTATCTTTATTAGTACCTGGGATATAGAAACATACAGTATCTTTATTATTACCAGGTATATAGAAACATACAGGATCTTTATTAGTACCTGGGATATAGAAACATACAGGATATTTATTAGTACCTGGGATATAGAAACATACAGGATCTTTATACATACATAGAGGTATTTAAATTATTCTTCCAATTTTTCTTGCAGATTTTTTGTTTTTCTTCTGGGTCTATAGTTCAATGTGATATTTAATCCTAGCATGGACACTGAATTTTGGCAATCTCTCCATGACTCCCGGGAGAGTAGTTCATCCTACTGGATTTTGCCCAATTCCGCCAAGTATGACGTCACCAAACTGCTCATGACGCTTTCCGTACTGGCTCCTGGACATGCTTAGGAGAGATCTCAGTGGCCATCTTGGGATAGGACATGAAGCCTCTCTGAAAAAACTGGAGTATGCGCAGTAGCACACTACTCTTTCAACAGAAACGCTGGCCTATTAGTGGTATAGTAGCGGATATGCTGAAAGATGTGTGTACCGCAGCACATCCACTTCCCAACTATCAGTTGTTGTAATTACATATAAAACAGTGCAATTGAAAAATGTTCAATTGAAAACCACTAGAGGGGGGCTGCTCTGCAATTCTCTTGCCCCCGTCCTGTGGCCAGCCCAGAAATCTAGGCTCGGTGTATAAACACTTCTATATAAGAGGGCATATTTATGAAGACTTACAGGCAGTCCCGAAACTCAAGAATCCTTATATTACACTCAAAAGGTTAATTTAGAAGCCAGGATACAGGCTCCTATTGGAACCTGTCCAAGTAATCAGTAAGAAAAAATGGTGTTCTGGGGTGATATCTCACAAATATTCTTTGATTAATTTGTTCAAAGACACAAAATATTCATATCCCAGAGTTGGAAAAGTTTTTGAAAAAGTGACAAAAAATTTTGCTTGCAGTTTTTAGATCTGTAAATCTTTCTGTACTATACAGTATGTGTGGTCAGTGGTGATGTCTACTTGTCCAGAATTTGTTTTGAAAAATGTGTTTGTTACCTGTTTGCTTGCAAGCCCAGATAAGATGGGCAGACAGAATTAGCAGCAGCAGAAAAATCACAGTCACAACTGGTATCAGGTATCTCTGACAGTCAGAAGTATATCCTATGGAATGATACATTACATTATGGTGCAGAACACATGTAGATTGTCGTAGACATGTTAGGGCTGATTCTGAGTTTTGAGCAAAGAGGGGGGAAAGCAAGTAACTTTGCACCTGGACACTGCAAGGGGTGCAGATACATAGATAATTTATTATTATTATTTTATATTTTTTGCATGCAGGGTAAATACTATCTGCTTTTGCATGTAGCCCACACATGCTGAACAGCTTTAGTTTTACACTGCAATTTCGATGCGAGTTTGGACCTGCCCCTCCCAAATCTACATCTCTCTGCACGTTACATCTGCACCACCTGCAGTGCAGCATGGTTTTACAAGGTACAAAGGTACTCGTTTATTTAAATGTTTTGGCTTTGCATCCCATTGTATACTATTTCACTCCAGATCCCAAAAGGTCACAGCATTATGTGACATTTTTGGGAACTTAATTTGATTGCAATTTTGTATGTAAAGTTTATAGTTTAAGAAGGGTCATACAAGAGCTGTATTTCCTTTAAATACAATGTATTTCTAAGTGATTACAAAGCAGCAATGCCATGTAGGTATTCTGGTAATCTACCACTGGGTGGCAGTGTTGTATTTTTGTCTTCTTCAGTGGGTACGCAAGTTTCCATTCAAACTCGAGATTCCAAAACTCATTCCTCAAGGCACCCTAATGGCCCATTTTGTAAGGATGTCCATGCTTAGCCACAGGTGGCTTAATTAGTACCTCAGTCAGTTGATTTATGCATCTGTGCTCAGCCATGGATACCTTTAAAACCTGGACTGTTGGGGTGCTTTGAGGACCAAGTTTGGGAACCGCTGCTCTAAGGACTTAACACTAATGATAACGTGCATTAGCTGCTGGAGCCTTATAAAACCCATATTTTCTGCTGTCTTCAGGGAATCGCCATTGATGACATCACTGTTATTCCAGTTAGCAGTGGAAGTGTCTGAGGTGGAACAGGGCAGAGCAATTGTAACTTGTGGGACTAGAACATGGGTAATATAAGTATATGTATTGTTTATTCATGTCACCAGTGTATGTAGCATCTTACTATGGGGGTCATTCCGAGTTGATCGCTCGCTAGCTAGTTTTAGTAGCCGTGCAAACGCTGTGCCGCCGCCCACTGGGGAGTGTATTATAGCTTAGCAGAAGTGCGAACGCTTGTGCAGCCGAGCTCTGCAAAAACAGTTTGCGCAGTTTCAGAGTAGCTCTGAACCTACTCAGCGCTTGCGATCACTTCAGCCTATTTTTGTCCAGATTTGACGTCATACACCCGCCCAGCGAATGCCCAGCCACGCCTGCATTTTTGCAAACACTCCCTGAAAACGGTCAGTTGACACCCAGTAATGCCCCCTTCCTGTCAATCTTCTTGCAGCCGCCAGTACGCAGGAAAACTTCGCTAGAACCTGAGCACAACCACAAAGAGCTTTGTACCCGTACGTCGCGTGTGTGCATTGCGGGGCATAAGCATGCCCAGAAATGCAATTTTTTTCACCTGATTGCTGCGCTGCGAAAATCATCAGCTACCAGTGATCAACTCTGAATGACCCCCTATATCACAAGTCACAGAACGTTTCTGGAAAATATTTGCACAGTGAAGATTAAATCCATGTTCCTTTCCCCAGTTTGTAATTTTATTTTACACAAACATTTTTAAAATACGCCCCCTCCCATGATGCATTGTTACCTCTCTCTGGTATCTCTGGTATCCTCCAGTGGACGCTGACAGGAGAGGAAGTAAACCAGACGTCACAGCTCACATTATCCCCATGGTCCCAGGTGTCTCTGGGAAGTGAGATGAAGCTCAGGAAAGTCGAGGTCCCACCTGGCTCCTCCATGGAGATCATACTGCCCCTGTGATGTGTCCCAGAGATCTTCCAGGTTACATGAACTGTGTGACGAGCCCCATGTACCACACAGGCCAGCGGGACGGTGGTGTTAGGAAGAGGAGGCCGGGCAGGAGCCAGGAGATGGACTGACCTGCTGGGTGTGGAGCTGTCTGGGGACATCAGATGGTGGCAGTGTTACATACAGTATATACTATATAACGCTAGTAAAATGTATGCTGGCTACCAACAACAGGTTTATAATTGCTCTTTCATTTCCCATTTTGCTGTGTGTCCACTGTGTTGGACACCAGTGAAATCTGAATGGATTGCACACATGGGTAGGTGTGATCTAGCAGCATTGCATGCAGAAACAATGCCACAAGCCACCTCTTTAGTATGTGGTCGTATTCAGGTACACACTAATCGGAGGGGAACCAATGATCCCTGTTCTATAAATGGTTCCTTGTGACATGTTAGGTATGATCAGAGTACATCTGATCCCTGACACTGTACATGACAACCACCTACATGTGTCTGCTCTGACTTTATCTACAGTAGGGGCAGAGAACCTGATCCTGCGGCAATGAATAACCAGAGGGCACTCCAAGTATTCTCTCTGACAGTCGCTTACATAATTACTATTATTGAACCTAATATATGGCACTGAAGCTATACCGTTGTTGGCACCATCTTCACTTGATTTCTAAGATAATGTATCCAGTCTTAGAGAGAGAGAAAGCAGAGAAGTTGCCCATAGTAACCAATCAGCTCCTAACTGTCATTTATCTTGCACAGTCTATGAAATGTAAGTTAGAGGCAGATTGTTTTGCTTTGGGCAACTACTCCGCTTTATTTCTTTCTCTCCAAAGCTTGATACATCTCGCCATTAGTACAGTACTGTTACCTGGGTGAAGCAGAAGCCATGGTAGATATTTATAATCACCCCATTATTTCCCCGAAAATGTCTGTCTCATTATTGGGGTCTGTGGGTCTATTATTCCCAGAATTCCTGAAAGGAGAGACCCAAGTTGGGACCTCGCAAGGTTCCAGCCAAACTCAGTTAACACTTTTTTCATTTCACTGATCATTTTCCCTGTTCTGGGTTTGATACAAGTCTTCTGGTTTTGGCTACAATTTTCAACCCCATAGAGGTCGATGCAGAGTTCAGCAAAAATCGTCCTTAATAACATTCCCCATGTGTGCACCTCCTTCCTATTCTCACAGCCTACTTTTCTTGCATCCCAGATCGGTTGCCCTTTGTATGATGCTGTGGACCACTTGTGGCACCCTATAAATAAAGTGTAATAATAATACAGGAATTTGTAAAGATGTAAAAGACGGGTTTGTGCAATTGGTGTCCCTTCAAACTACTCAGGGGGTTATTCCAAGTTGATCGCTTGCTGCTGATTTTTGCAGCACAGCGATCAGTTTAAAAAAATGGCAAAACTGTGCATGCGTATGCACCACAATACGCAGGCGCGTCGTACAGGTACAAAGAGGTTTGTTGCTGTGCGATGGATTTAACAAAGAATCCATTCGCACAGCTAATCGCAAGGAGATTGACAGATTGTGGGTGTTAACTGACCGTTTTCTGGGAGTGTTTGGAAGAACACAGGTGTGTCCAAGCGTTTGCAGGGCGGGAGTCTGACTTCAATTCCGGACACGAACAGTCTAAAGTGATCGCAAGGGCTGAGTAAGTTCGGAGCTACTCAGAAACTGCACAAAATGTTTTTGCAGAGCTCCGCTGCAAAGGCGTTCGCACACTTGCAAAGAGAAAATACACTCCCCCATAGGCGGCAACTATTTGTTTGCACGGCTGCTAAAAGTATCTAGCGAGCGATCAACTCGGAATGAGGGCCTGTGCGTATTCCTGGTGCAATTGTAAGTCGCGTTACATTGCGAGTCTCTGTAACTTGGGAAACTCTGATAGCAGCTGCTTGTTGTGCAAGTGTGGTCTATACGCAACGGGGATCACTCGTGGTCTGTATGCACTAGTGCCCTGTGTACTAATAGCTACATCACTGAAAGACTCATTATCACAATACTTCTTGTGGAATATTTAATGTATGATCATGAACACATGGGGGGTCATTCCGAGTTGTTCGCTCGCAATGCGATTTTAGCAGAGTTGCTCACGCTAAGCCGCCGCCTACTGGGAGTGTATCTTAGCATCTTAAAATTGCGAACGACGTATTCGCAATATTGCGATTACAAACTTCTTAGCAGTTTCAGAGTAGCTCCACACTTACTCGGCATCTGCGATCAGTTCAGTGCTTGTCGTTCCTGGTTTGACGTCACAAACACACCAGCGTTCGCCCAGACACTCCCCCGTTTCTCCGGCCACACCTGCGTTTTTTCCGGAAACGGTAGCGTTTTTTCCCACACACCCATAAAACGGCCAGTTTCCGCCCAGTAACACCCATTTCCTGTCAATCACACTACGATCGCCGGAGCGAAGAAAAAGCAGTGAGTAAAATACCTAACTGCATAGCAAATTTACTTGGCGCAGTCGCAGTGCGAACAATGCGCATGCGCACTAAGCGGAAAATCGCTGCGATGCGAAGATTTTTACCGAGCGAACGACTCGGAATGACCCCCATTATTCACTATCTTACCTGCAACAATCAGCGTTGTCCCATTCCCAAATTTTCGGGACAGAGTCGACCCTGCAGTACAGTAATAAACTCCAGTATCATCAGCCTGTATATTGCGTATCTGCAGGACAGCCGTGTGTTTAGCATTCTTACAGGCATATTTGTATGTATTATCATTATATAAACAAGATATAACACACAGAGGAGCTTCTCCTGTTCTCCATCTCCTTCTGTACCAGGCGATCTGAGTTCCAGCTTCTAGATCTTCATTAGCCACACATCTGATAACTGCGGCGTCATTCACACCGGCGGACACAACGTCCTGAGGCTGGTACAGAACCATCCGACCGACAATCACTGCAAAATAAAACATCAATGTTACATATGAAATATATCAATTATTTGTTTAATGGTATATAGGGCCTGATTCAGACTTGTATGATATTGCACAGCCGCAAGGCAGCGTCAGTGCAATACTGTACTAATATGCTAATGCAGCAGGAGGCGTCTGGTGTAAATAGATGGCTCCTGTCTGCTTCCATGATCTGCTGTTACGTCTGAAGACGCACCATCGGATCACACTGCGGGACCATCGGCCATCTGTGTCACCTTCAGGTTACTCAAGATGGCCGTCTCTGGCTCGCAGCCAAGGTCAGTAATTCTGCATCACCAGACGCAGACACTGACCTTGGCATTCCTACAAAACGGAGGAACAAATACGGTCACCGCCCCTTCTCTGCCCCCAAAAGCCCCCAACATGTCAATCAGGCTGGGGCTTAGGGGGCACTGCGTGCTAGGATGCAGGACACATTCTGCATAAGCACAGAACGGGTCCTGCACCAACGCAGTGTCTCCACCATCAGACGTGTACGCTAACCATCAAGTTACTCTACAAGTCTGAATCAGATCAGGGCCATAGCCCTAATGCATTATGAACCGCCTTCAGACATGGACGTAATACAACGCCTGTATCTTATTCTGTCGACTTGGGCAGATTTTGCACTTACAACTTCCTCCACCCAGGGGATTGGAATGGAAAGTCAGGGGGGGCCTATAGATGTACAATAAGGGAATGCCGAGGACGTGTATGTAGCCCAATCAGAGCTGAGCGGTCCATTCGCGGTAGGAAAGCCAGAGCGGAGCCACCAGTGCCATCTGTCTGTCTCAATCCCGCTGCTGCATGCTGTCAACCTGAGCTGGCCCTAGGCTTGGACTGCATATCCCTAGCCCCTAGTCATGCCTATGCCTAGTCCCAGCTCTGGTCTGTATGTGCAAGTGCTGGGACGCCCCACTGTCCATCTTTGGTGGCCACCATGGAAATGTGCACCAGCCCCGTGGAAAGGTGAGACTCTCTAGTTTTCACATTGTAAGCTAAGAAATCTATTTCCAGGAACTGGAGATATCTGCAGTCAAGCAAGCTGCCCTCCCACCAGAAAATGAATATGAAGCCAACTCCACTATCCAGGGCCGGTTCTATGCCTTTTTGCGCCCCGGGCGGGAAATAGGGGTGTGGCTTCATACAGTGGGCGTGGTCAGTTATGCCCCCTGTACAGTAGTAGTGCCGTTGAAATGCTGTGCAGTGCACGATGACATCATCGCGCACCGCACAGTAAAGGTCCTCTCCACGAAGAGAAACTAGACGCTACGCGTCTAGTTCCCTTCACAGCGGGACACAGCGGGCAGTGGGGGGCACAGCAGTAACGGATCTTTCCATGGTGCGGCGCCCTCCGGAAAGGCGGCGCCCCTGGCAAAAGTCCTGCTAAGATCCGCTACTGCCACTATCCACCCCTCCCCTGCGTATTAAAGGGAGCAGTATGTAAACCCAGCGGTCAGGATCCCAGCCGTCAGTTAACCGACAGCAGGATCCCGACCACAGGTAGCGCTCGCCACTTGCGGGCTCGCTGTGCTGATCATGCTGCGGGCATGGTTGCTTGCTGCGTTCACCAAAGGATTTAGTCTCCCTCTATAGGTGTCGTGGAGACCCATAAAGGGATGAAAGCCTGTGGCGCCGGAATTCCGGAGTTGGTATTTCCCCACGAGTCAGGATTCTGATATCAACATTGTGATGTCCGGGATCCTGATTAGCGGGATGGTGACCGCTTCGCCTATTGAACACCCCCTACCACCCTGTAAGTCATGTGCCTGTACCCCTTCATTCAGCCTAATGCCCCCTTCTGCAGTTTAATGTTCTTCTTCCTGCCCCATCTCCCACCATCTGTGCAGTGAAGAAGTAATTAGCAGAAATTACTGCTCCTGGTCCTACATGCTGAGCGGAAATCTATCTACATATTTCTTCGTTTCAGTGAAAGACATATAGTAAATTAAAGATCAGGATGCCGGAAATTTAATAAAATGCAAAAATTTGGATTTGTATTTACTTGTAAGTAACACTTGAGTAGCAAGGGGTTAATCATCAAAGCACGAATGTAACAACTAATCTGCCACACTCATATTAATGCCAAAAATAAATATTTTATTTTCAGGTTTTATTTGCATGTTAGCCGCGATAACGCAATCTGCGATTGCGGCTTTTGTTACACACATATCTCCCCCTCCCCCCCAAAAAAACCTTTGCTCTCCAGTTTATCACACCTATCCTATTAACAAAATGGCGATAACGGGATTTGCGCGATAATTCTAGCCGGCAAAAGGGGTGATAAGTATAGGAGAAGTTAGGGAATCTGCCTGTACCCCCCCAAAAAGCAAAACTAACATAGGAAAACATAATAGAAGTCTATTACTGGTTAAAATAAAACTTTTTGGTGTCATTAAATTAGGTCAAACGGCTTTTAGATGCATTTGTTTAAATGTTAAAAAATGCTAGAAAGCTATTCAGCCAAATTAATGCTCTCATTAAATTTAGGGTACATAAAACTGGGTATAAGACTATATATTTGGGTCATTTTAGGGTACTTTAAAAAAAAAAGTGGAAACAGACCGATTACTACCACCTGTAAATCTAAAAACATTTGTGCCACTCATAACGCACCCTATTTACCTGTCCCATACCTTGTATACCAATTTCCATCACTTTGCAGTTTTTGTCCCCAAAACTGACATGTCACTATTAGCTAATTAAAAATAATAAAAAACTTCTAAGTGCCTAATTAGTCATTCAGAGGGGTGTCCCAGGGGCTCTGACCCAACCCCGACTTTTTAACTTACAAAAGTGATTTTGCATTGCTTATCATCTGCTCGGAGATGGTGAAGAGAAATCCGTGATAAGCCCTATGGAGACTTAGGGGTATATTCAATTAAAGTAAAATGACGGCGTGGTTTCGTCAGTTTTTGGATTTGACACTATTCGACAGCCGCAACCCTCTATCGTCACACTGAATTCGACATATTCAATTAAAAATGGATTCGACACGGCCTCTGTCGAAAAACGGACCATTCGTCGAATAGTGGGCAGCCTGGATTCGACTTCCCGCCATTTGGAAACATATATACGATATAAAAAAAATATTATATATATGTTGAAAAACGCAGGGATTGTCCTGAAAAACAATTCCACAAGAGAGCTGACTGTAATGGCTCGTCTCCCTGAAGTCTCAAAAATGGGAGTGAGGAGAGAGGAGTGGCTTTGGAGAAGTATATCCTGGGTGACTGTGGAATCATGGGTACATTTCCCTCAGTCGAATACAGCAAAAAATATTCTTTAAAAAAATCGATTAATAATACTTGTGGGTCATAAATAGACAAACCAAGTAGATAATCCCTTCAAATATAAATAGATATTCTATTAGAAATAACAAAAACACCAAACAATACATGTTATTAAAATTTCTTATCAGCTCACGACAGAAAAAGGGGGCGGAATGAAATTGCCGAAATGACTGTCGAAAAAGCACTGGTGTCGAATCGACATTCTTCAATTGAATATACTTTTGTCGAAAAGCCGCATTTTTAACATTACAGACATGAAATTGTCGAATAGCAAAAAGTCGAAACTGAAATGACAGTTTTTTTGTCAAAGTGCCATATTGAATTGTCGAATCCAATGCAACATTTTTTTTTGGTCGAAAATGCCCCGTTTTTCGACAAATTCAGGAATTCGATATCAATTGAATATACCCCTTATAGCTGATAACTTATCACCGCTAAAAGGATATAAAATTATTGCATTTGTGATAAGTTATCACAAAACTGTGATATCACAGCTAATAGGATACCCCCCTTAATATTGAGGGATTGTTTACACACACAAATCCTGGGAAAATGGATAAAGAAGCACAATATGAAAGCCCTTTTTGAATGTGGTATAATATCGCAACTTCAATGTGCTATTCTGCTGGTTATCTCATTTATAAAAAGGTTATTTTTAAAAAATGTGGTCTTAACATTTTAGAACATAGGCGGTAATTCCAAGTTGATCGCAGCAGGATTTTTGTTAGCAATTGGGCAAAACCATGTGCACTGCAGGGGAGGCAGATATAACATGTGCAGAGAGAGATAGATTTGGGTGGGGTGTGTTCAATCTGCAATCTAATTTGCAGTGTAAAAATAAAGCAGCCAGTATTTACCCTGCACAGAAATAAAATAACCCACCCAAATCTAACTCTCTCTGCACATGTTATATCTGCCTCCCCGGCAGTGCACATGGTTTTGCCCAATTGCTATCAAAAATCCTGCTGCGATCAACTTGGAATTATCCCCATAATTGTGCGGAGGGCACATTTGACTTTTATGTGACCTATGTTTGATACACTTTTCATGCTGTGATAAAAATGTTATAATTGCATAAATTAAGCTCGAATACAACATGATTAATAAAGGGTGATGAGAAATAGTATAACTATGACAGGCTAATTCTGTGCTAGCTGGGAGCTGTTTGTAGTTATATTGTGGCACAAATATGTAATCATTTATATCAAATAATTAGGACTTTGGGTTCTACTAATTCAGTTGTTGTTTAATTGTTTATAAATTACAGGAAGGATATTTACAAAAACATTTAAAGGTGTAAATCTGCATTACACCCACAGCAACTAATCAGCAATTATCTTTTATTTTTCTAGAGCCTGTTAGACAATGAAAGCAAATGTCTCATTGGTTCTATTGGTTTGGTGAAGTTTTGCTTTTTTAATCACTGTTATAGAATATCCCAAACCTATTTAGTTACTTCAGTGCTGATTGGTTGCCATGGGCAACTTCTCCACATGCTCACTTCTCCCCTCTTATCACTGCTTAGTAAATGTCCCCCTAGGGGATCTATGGCCCTCATTCCGAGTCGTTCGCTCGTTCTTTTTCATCGCATCGCAGTGAAAATCCGCTTAGTACGCATGCGCAATGTTCGCACTGCGACTGCGCCAAGTAATTTTGCTAAGAAGATAGGATTTTTACTCACGGCTTTTTCTTCGCTCCGGCGATCGTAGTGTGATTGACAGGAAATGGGTGTTACTGGGCGGAAACACTGCGTTTTATGGGCGTGTGGATGAAAACGCTACCGTTTCCGGAAAAAACGCAGGAGTGGCCGGAGAAACGGGGGAGTGTCTGAGCGAACGCTGGGAGTGTTTATGACGTCAAACCAGGAACGACAAGCACTGAACTGATCGCACAGGCAGAGTAAGTATGAAGCTACTCTAAAACTGCTAAGTAGTTTGTGATCGCAATATTGCGAATACTTTGGTCGCAATTTTAAGAAGCTAAGATTCACTCCCAGTAGGCGTAGGCTTAGCGTGTGTAACTCTGCTAAATTCGCCTTGCGACCGATCAACTCGGAATGAGGGCCTATGTACTATGACTTGCAAAGAGATAAAGTAGATGGAGATAAAATTCCGGCAAATCAGCTCCTAACTGCCATGTTACAGGCTGTGTTTGAAAACTGACAGGAGCTGGCTGGTACTTTATCACCACCCACTTTATCTCTCTCCAAGGACTTAGTACATATGGATCATAGTTTTCGGATCTTCTCCATTTTACAATTCGTACCAGTGTCCATAGCATTAATTTTTCACTCCTGCTTTAAGTGTGACACAAATGCCAATAGCTGTTTTTTGTTTAATTCATTATTGTACAAATATGCTACTTACTAAGAAGCATATTCTGTGTATGTATATATGTGTGTATATATATATATATATATATATATAATTATTATTATTATAAAAAAATTTTTTTTAACAGTTAAGCTAGGTACATGCTGTGCAATATTTCCCAATTATCAGTATCGCACAATAATTGGCGGATTGGCCGGATAACTGGATAGTGTGTAGGCAGGGGTGCTAGGGCATTTTTAACTGATTAACGCTCAAAACAATCCTGATTGTGTGAATGATATAGCACGTACAGTGTGTGTATACAGTGTGCTCCACTATATAGCTCCCAACCTCCCAATCCATTTTAGAGATCAAAAGAAAAGAACACAGTGAGCAAGAAATTGTACGGAACCTCACGATCCAAAAATTCTCTCCATCGGATCGGAGCGTTTATCAGATCAGCGCCACCCGTCACCTAGTGTGTACCTGGCTTTAGGTATTTTCCTCTAGTAACCATTGTCTAAGCGGGCATAATTAGGTAATTTGCTCTCAATTCATAATTAGAAGGGGTAAATATTCCGCACACCTGTTCTTTTCTGTGCAGAATGTTGATAGTTACGTTGTAGGGGTCTATGTACTAAGCCTTGGAAAAATATACACTGGCGAGAGATAAAGTACCAGCCAACTAGCTTCTAACCACAAGTTTGTCAGACCCAGTCTGTAACGTGGCAGTTAGGAGCTGGTTGCTTGGTGCTTTACCTCCGTCCACTTTCTCTCTTTGCAAGTCTTAGTACATAGACCTCATAGTGTGCTATATGCTCTGCTTGTGTGTAACAGATGCATATATTAAATTCAACAGCCAAGCCAAGATGATTTCTATGTCTTGAAAAACTTCTTAAAATCTACAGCACTGTACATTGGCCCTCATTCCGAGTTGATCGGTCGCAATGCGAATTTAGCAGAGTTACACACGCTAAGCCTACGCCTACTGGGAGTGTATCTTAGCTTCTTAAAATTGCGACCGATGTATTCGCAATATTGCGATTACAAACTACTTAGCAGTTTCAGAGTAGCTTCAGACTTACTCAGCATCTGCGATCAGTTCAGTGCTTGTCGTTCCTGGTTTGACGTCACAAACACACCCAGCGTTCGCCCAGGCACTCCCACCGTTTCCCCGGCCACTCCTGCGTTTTTTCCGGAAACGGTAGCGTTTTCAACCACACGCCCCTAAAACGCTGTGTTTCCGCCCAGTAACACCCATTTCCTGTCAATCACATTACGATCGCCGGAGCGATGAAAAAGCCGTGAGTAAAATTACTTTCTTCATAGCAAAATTACTTGGCGCAGTCGCAGTGTGAACATTGCGCATGCGTACTAAGCGGATTTTCACTGCGATGCGATGAAAAAGAACGAGCGAACAACTCGGAATGAGGGCCATTGTACAGAAACATACCATACTTAGGGGGCAATTTCATTCCAAAATGAAACACCTTCTGATCTACTGTATATGTATTTATCTCACAGTTAAAGTAATTATGTATATCTGTGTGTGTCAACATTTATAGTAAAATTAATAGAAGGCATTTTAAAACAGTACCAGTATTTCTATAATCCATATACTGTATAACATAACATCGGACAGTCGGACTTAATCCCCTGCTGTAATTACTTAATCTCCTGCTGTATTGTTCTCTGTATTGTATTGCATCTGGGAACAATAGAGGAAGGGTTTATGTTAATAAACCATGTTGTGCCTAGGCGCAGAAAACTAGCCAAGATAACCGTGGACCCATCTGTATAATAAGTCTGTGCATTGTTGTGTACTGTATATAGTCTGTTCTGCGTGTTTGTAGTGTGCCATTAGCTGGTGTAATCACTGTGAGGAGACAGGTATAACACTGGCTGATAGAGAAATAGCTTCTTACCGTCAGAAAGCAGGAGTAAGATGAACGGATTCATGGCTGTCCCCCACTGATATCCTGTATAATACATTACACTGTTTCTTCAGTACTGTACGTCTTTCCCAGAGACAGACAACTCTACATGGGTGAATCCCCGCCCTGCTTACTGCAATGATACCACCAGTAACGGACGCTGTTCTGATGAACATTGCTTAATGAAGTGGTTTTACTTTTAACACCAATTTGTTCCAAATAATTCCGTCACCATTATATAATGTACAAAGCGTTTCATATTGTGGTTTTTACATCTTCTGCTCTCCGTGCCCTTAACATGTTTTGTTAGTTTAAAAAC
Source organism: Pseudophryne corroboree (assembly GCF_028390025.1). Lineage (NCBI taxonomy): Eukaryota > Metazoa > Chordata > Amphibia > Anura > Myobatrachidae > Pseudophryne > Pseudophryne corroboree. The sequence continues at coordinate 22,072,589 of NC_086455.1, forward strand.
AACCGGGATTAAGAAAATATATTCTCTCACAGAAAACAATTGTCTTTAAGATTTTAAAGTATACTATTATTTATTATTCTTTATAGTGTCCATCCTACGTTCATACAGCTAATGTAAAAGCAAAGTTGGAAGGTTTCTTCGCTGTTACAGTTCATTTTGTATCAGAGATTCATTTCAAGTAGAGATGTGTGGGTTCGGATTTACCCGGTTCTTAACTCAAAGTTAGCGCAAGTTTTGATTTATCTGGATTTTTCTTACTGGCTTTCCAAAACATGCGACAGCCGGATAGCCAATAAGATGCAGTTTTGAGATCCGGGTAAATCCGGCCCGCACCAGGGCCGTCTTAACAGCAGTGTAGGCCCCTGGGCACAGAAATGCTTTGAAGTTGGATATCTCTGGTTCCCCAGGGCCGATTTTCAAAAATCTGGTACCACTGGAAAGAGCGGACCCTCAGCTATCAAGATAGGGCCCTTATACTACTGGGGCCCTTGGGCAAGAGCCCATTGAGCCCATACGAAAAGGCGGCCCTGACCCACACATCTCTAATTTCAAGTAAAGAAGCAAAAAACCCCACAAAGAACCAAAGCACATTTTATTTAATCCCCAGCCTTCATAGTAATGGGAGAGCGTCATTTTATGGTACAAACCTGATGCTCAGGAATTCTAGCCCAGTTGGGCCACACCACATACTGGCTGAATATTTGGAGCACATAGGGCCTGTCAGTGACACTGGTAGATATCCTCACACATGCCCTAATAATGTGCTGTGCGGCCTATGCAGGGCCAGATTAAGGGCCACATGGGCCTGGAGCTGAAAATATTCAAGAGCCTATTGTGAGAAATGGGGAGGAGTGATTAATGCGGTGTGAGTGTGGCCAGAGCCATGTGGGTATGTACACCCCTACACTATTAGCGCCAATGTCTCCCTAAATATGTAAAGATATGAAAAAATTGCATACAGTAATTTTGTGAGAAAAATATAAATGCGATCCTAATAGTTTTGATTTATGGCCAACCATGTGGCCAGATGGTGTCTAGTGATCATCATGCTGTCATGGTGATGGGTCTATTTTTATGTGGAGGCCTGGAGCTGCGGCACCCGCCGGCTTATCGGGTCAATTAGATACCCCCGGGGCCAATTAGATACCCTCGGTGAGACTTATCACCCAACAGTGACGGGTGAAATTGAATATGCCAGTAAGTCTTTGCCATCACTCTCTCTCTCTGTGTCCCTTCCACCACTCTCTCTGTCTCTGTGTCCCTTCTGTCACTTTCTGTCTCTGTGTCCCAGCCGCCACTCTCTCTGTCTCTGTGTCCCTGCTGTTACTTTCTGTGTCCCTTCCACCACTCTCTCTGTCTCTGTGTCCCTGCTGTCACTTTCTGTGTCCCTTCCGCCACTCTCTGTCTCTGTGTCCCTTCTGTCACTTTCTGTCTCTGTGTCCCAGCCGCCACTCTCTCTGTCTCTGTGTCCCTGCTGTTACTTTCTGTGTCCCTTCCACCACTCTCTCTGTCTCTGTGTCCCTGCTGTTACTTTCTGTGTCCCTTCCACCACTCTCTCTGTCTCTGTGTCCCTGCTGTCACTTTCTGTGTCCCTTCCGCCACTCTCTGTCTCTGTGTCCCTTCTGTCACTTTCTGTCTCTGTGTCCCTCCCAGCCGCCACTCTCTCTGTCTCTGTGTCCCTGCTGTTACTTTCTGTGTCCCTTCCACCACTCTCTCTGTCTCTGTGTCCCTGCTGTCACTTTCTGTGTCCCTTCCGCCACTCTCTGTCTCTGTGTCCCTGCTGTCACTTTCTGTGTCCCTTCCGCCACTCTCTGTCTCTGTGTCCCTGCTGCTATTCGCTCACTGGAGACCTAAGGTTGAGGGCCCCTTAAAAATTTTGTTATGGGACCCACAAAGTTCTAGTTACATCCCTGACTATAATCTACTATAAACTGTCTGAAAAGAATGCATTCATCTGTTTCTTAAAATAATGCAAAAATATATATTTATTTGATTTAATCCAAGTAATGTATGAGGGTGGGTGGGGGAACAGACAAAGTGGAACTGAGGTCCACCACCTGTAATTGTAGGTGGAACTAGTTCCACCTCCATGGCCTTGCACAGTAATTCCATAATATGTATAAGCAGAACCACTGTGTAGCATAACATGAATAAAGGGCACTACTGAGTGATGTAATGTGAATAAGGGGCATTACTGAGTGATGTATTGTGAATAAAGGGCACTACTGAGTGATGTAATGTGAATAAAGGGCACTACTAAGTGATGTAATGTGAATAAGGGGCACTGCTGTGTGATGTAATGTGAATACCAGCACTACTGAGTGATGTAACATGAATAAAGGGCACTACTGAGTGATGTAATGTGAATAAAGGGCACTGCTGTGTGATGTAATGTGAATAAGGGCCACTACTGAGTGATGTAATGTGAATAAGGGCCACTATTGAGTGATGTAATGTGAATAAGGACCACTACTGAGTGATGTAATGTGAATAAGGGGCACTGCTGTGTGTCGTAACGTAAATAAGGGGCACTACTATGTGGTGTAATATGAATAACGGGCACTACATGCGGTGTAATGGGAATAAGATTGTGCTACTGTGTGGCATAATTTGAATTGTGGGTACTATTGTGTGACCACACCCCTTCCTTGTGAGACCATTGTCTCTTTATCAAGTATGGGAGGTAATGCACAAATGTATAGCTTGCAGGGGGACACCGAACACTCTAGCACTGGCCCTGGCTCTGCCTAATGGGAGGCAGGGAAGGGGAAAAAGCAGGGGAAATTAGTTCCGCCACCTCTCCTGGACCACTTTAAGCCCTGGGGTGGTTCAATAATAAAGGTAACAAGACCTCTCATTGCATAAATGTATTCAACTCATACATACAGTATATGTATAATCAATAGCAGGGCCGGCTCCGGGGCTTGTGGCGCCCCGGGCGGCTTTAGGGGGCGTGGCTTTGTACAGGGGGCGTGGTCATTCACGCCCCCTGTACAGCTGAATTGATGTGCGGTGCGCGATGACGTCATCGCGCACCGCACAGCAAAGGTCCTCTCTACGAAGGGAAACTAGACGCGTAGCGTCTAGTTCCCTTCGTGGAGAGGACCTTTGCTGTGCGGTGCGCGATGAGGTCATCACGCACCGCACAGTAAAGGACCTCTCCAGGAAGGGAAACTAGACGCGTACGCGTCTAGTTTCCCTTCCCAGCGGCAGCGGACGGGGGCAGCGGGCAGGGGGCACACACCAGCAGCGGATCTTGCCCTGGTGCGGCGCCCTCCAGAGGGCGCCCTGCACCCTCCGGAAGGCGGCGCCCCGGGCAAAAGTACTGCTTGCCCGTGGCAAGATCCGCTACTGATCAATAGTATGGCCATGGTATAGATTATTTTTCCACATAGTCCCCATACTTGTCTTATCATTTGTTCCAACTAGAGATGTGCATCAGACAATTTTTTTCTGGCTTTGGTTCTAATTCATTGTCTGATTTTGATTTTGGATTTGGTTTTGGATTTCGGCTGTGAATGGTTTTGGTTTGCATTTTTTCCACAAAAAAAGCTAAAATCACATAATTTGGGCCTTTTTTGTTCATAGAGTATTAGTAACCTAATAACTTTAATTTCCACTCATTTCCAGACAATTTTGACAACCTCACAGCTCACAATATTGTTTTCTTCTGCTTTAGGCCAAAGGATGCAGCAAGCTGGCTGGTTACTAAGCGACAGAGCAGTGGCACAAATACACAGCCGTTTATAGCACATCTAAGAAACATTGGCCCCTCATTCTGACCTGATCACACGCAGCAACTTTTTGCTGCCCGTGCGATCAGGTAGATGCCGCCTATGGGGGAGTGGATTTTTGCACAGCAAGGCTGCGACCGCTTGTGCAGCCGTGCTATGCAAAAAAGTTTTGTGCAGGATAGGAGTAGGGTCAGACTTACTTACCTGTTGCGATCACTTCAGCGTGTCAGGTCCCGGAATTGACGTCAGACATCCGCCCTCCAAACGCGTCGACACGCCTGTGTTGGACTCACCACTCCCCGAAAACGGTCAGTTGACGCCCGGATCCGTCTTCCTGCTGTGAATCTTCTTGTGGTCGCCGCTGTGACCACTTTCTTCGGAGGAAGCGTCGCTGCCCGGCGACGGCTGTCGCTGGGCATGGCCGCAGCGCATGCGCAGTTCCGACCTAATCGCACAGCTACTACCAAGTCTGATGTGTGTGTGTGTGTGTGTGTGTGTGTCTGTGAATCTGAAGGCTCAGTCATGGCACCAGAGAGTGAAAGGGTCTATACTAAGCCTTGGAGAGACATAAAGAGCGGTATTCAAATTATACATCACGCCCATTCTCCTTTCTAAATTGATCCCCGTTATCGCGCATATCGTGCCCATAGTAATCAGGTTTAGCTGCGTAAAGGGTTGTGCGCCCTCTCTACCCCACGGGTAGCGAACTGAAATTATTATACCACGCCCATCAGCAGAAACAGAATAGGTGTGGAAGGGGGTGAAAATAATTGAATACCGCCCAAAGTGGATGGAGATAAAGTACCAACCAATCAGTTCCTAACTGCCATGTTACATGTGTTTGAAAAATAACAGTTAGGAGCTGATTGGCTGGTACTTTATCACCGTTCACTTTATCTCTCCCTGAGGCTTAGTAAATAGACCCCACAGTCATTATAAGCATGGGAAATGCGTCTAGTTACTAAAAACAGTGAATTAAAGGGTTTGGAAGATCTATCAATGACCCTCATTCCGAGTTGATCGCTCGCTAGCTGCTTTTAGCAGCAGTGCAAACGCTAAGCCACCTCCCACTGGGAGTGTATATAAGATTAGCAGAAGTGCGAACGAAAGGTTAGCAGAACAGTGTAGAAATCTTTTCATGCAGTTTCAGAGTGGCTGCAGACCTACTCCTACCTTGCGATCACTTCAGTCTGTGTAGTTCCTGCTTTGACGTCACAAACACGCCCTGCATTCGGCCAGCCACTCCCCCGTTTCCCCAGACACGCCTGCGTTTTTTTAGCACACTCCCGGAAAACGGTCAGTTACCACCCAGAAACACCCACTTCCTGTCAATCACTCAACGATCAACAGAGCGACGGAAAAGAATCGCTAGACCTTCTTTTGTGTGAAAGTACGTTGCGAGTGCGCACTGCGGCCCGTAAGCATGTGCAGTTTTGCCATTTTTTTTACCTGATGGCTGCGCTGCGAAAATAGGCAGCGAACGATCAACTCGTAATGACCCCCAATGTCGTTAGTCAGATCAGCTCTGACTGATATATCGTTAGGTCGATTGTCAAATATGAACACTTTTTACACAATATCATTTGTCCAGTGCTGCCGGGGGAGTTCAAGGGAAATCGTTAATGACATCACAACATTTGCGAGTCATCTTGTGTGCGGCCAGCTAAATACTTTTTTTTTTTTAACTTTTGCAATTATTTCCCTTTTTACCCTCAGATGTCACTGGTCCTGGGGGTCATTCCGACCCGATCGCACACTAGGTTTTTTCGCTGCGCAGCGATCAGGTCCGAACTGCGCATGTGTATGTACCGCAATGCGCAAGCACGCCATACGGGTACAAAGCGGATCGTTGCTGAGCGATGGATTTTACGAAGAATCCATTCGCACATCTGATCTCAAGGAGATTGACAGGAAGAAGGCGTTTGTGGGTGTCAACTGACCGTTTTCTGGGAGTGGTTGGAAAAACGCAGGCGTGTCCAAGCATTTGCAGGGCGGGTGTCTGACATCAATTCCGGGCAAGAACATCCTGAAGTGATCGCAGCGGCTGAGTAAGTCCAGAGCTACTCAGAAACTGCACAAAACTTTTTTGCACATCTCGGCTGCACATGCGTTCGCACACTTGCAAAGCTAAAATACACTCCCGTATAGGCGGCGACTATCTGTTTGCAGTGCAGCAAAAAATAGCTAGCGAGCGATCAACTCGGAATGACACCCATGGTTCTGAGTTCTGTGGTGGCAACTGCCCATTTTTCACATACTGCCACGAGCTGTAATATGTATCTTTGTGAGTGAACGCATGAGTGTCGCGCATCTTAGCTGTTTCTTTGCATATGCTTCATGGGCGTGACTAGGTGGCGACTGAGCTGCACCAACACGGACGCACATGTAAGAGAACCGTTTCATAGGTGCGGCGGCGTGTGTCATGAGCGTGTACCCATTCTTACTTGCTGGTTTAGGTCACACGTGTACATTGAGAACACATTAAATCCAGATGGACATGTTGCACCTAGCATGGAGTTGGTGTCTGAGGGTCATGATGCCAATTGCTCTCGTGTATGGGAAAGTGGGGTGTCGCAATCACATAGATTCATACTCATTAGAATATGCTATGGTAGCATTAGAATCTTGTTTGCATTCTGTCCGCAGTGGGCGTCCAGAGATTCACATTACGTTGGAATCAGACACGTAGTATACACATAAATAAACGGTGCCCCGTCTGTAACGCGTAGCAACCAGAATGATTCCTTTTCAAGAAGAATTGAATGTATCATTTTTGGGGAGAGAAGTTACGATGTGTTCTACTTCATCAATTATTTAAACACACTTTGGAACCAGTGTAACCGGGGAAATTAAAAATATTATATTTTATGGGGGTGTTAATGCATTATTCTATATTAATGACTGTAGTGCACAGGTTCTCAAACTCTGTCCTCAGGACCCCACACGGTTCATGTTTTGTAGGTCACCTGTAGATTTTAAAAATGTGACAGTTGGTGATACACAGTGCAGCTGCTGGGTGACTTGGAAAACGTGAACCGTGTGGGGTACTGAGGACCGAGTTTGAGAACCACTGGAGTAGTGGGTGGAAAGGCACAAAAACACAATTACCACCGACTCACAAAGACAAATACAGTATCTTATATAATCTGTATGTAATAAGTAGAGTATATTAAGTGGTCATTAGGAAAATGTTGGTGCAGACTGTAAAGTTCATCATTTCTATTTTGAGACCTTGCGTACTGTATTTAGGTTAACACCTCTGTTGATACATTTATCTGACAACAAAACAGGAAACCGTGATAACGTCCAGAGTTTCCTTGGTCCAACCACAATCAAGTACCTGTATTCAGTTCCACTGCAGATGTGACGGCTCACAGGGTGAAGATCCATTAGTGGCCAGGTATGAAACACCAGAGATTCTGTTTCTGCTGAAAACCTGGATGTGCAGGAAATTTTGACGTCATTCCAAACAATGTAGCTCAGTGATTTGCATTAAATAAGCTCTGAAAGATCATCATCTTTTTCTACCTTGCAGCAGATACTTATGGATTAAAAGACTTTGCTGATCTGTTCAGTTGTAATACCATTGGGAAACTCCCAGTCACCTACTGTATCACATGCGTTTAGATGAGTTTATCCTGGGATGCGTTCAGCATGTGACCCACGCCGGAATCCCGATACCACTCAGGAGACCGGCGCAAGAGCACCAACAGCCGACATCCCGAAGGTAAGTATTGAGGTTCAAGTGAAGGTTAGGGACCGGGGGGAAGGGTAGTGGGGGTTAGGGTTAGGCTGAGGTGGGGGAGGGTTAGGGTCAGGCTACGGGTAAGGAGGGTTAGGGTTAGAAAGGTTAGGTATTAGGGGTAGCATACTTACCTAGTAGGTGTTGGGATCCTGAGAATTGGGATGCCGCTGTTAGTATACTGACTGCCGGCATACCAATCGCCGGAATCCCGATATCATCCCCATCCAAAACATGTCTACCCCCACAGATAAATTGAGGGTGTGGTTCGTTTTATCGACAGTGTCTAGGTCGACAATGACCACTATAGGTAGACAGTCACTAGGTCGACATGGATGGAAGGTCGACGGGGTTTCTAGGTCGACATGTGCTAGGTCGACAGGTCTAAAGGTCGACATGAGGATCTTTTTTTTTTTGTGTCGTTTTCTCCGTAAAGTGACCGGGATCCCAAATTAGTGCACCGCGTCCCCTCACATGGCTCGCTTCACTCGCCATGCTTCAGGCATGGTGCCTTCGCTCCGCTACCGCTTCGCTCGGCACACTTTACCGTTCCAATCGTAGTCCACGTGGATCGTTAAGTATGAAAAAATCCACACATTTTTTTAAAACTCATGTCGACCTTTAGACCTGTCGACCTAGCACATGTCGACCTAGAAACCCTGTCGACCTTCCGTCCATGTCGACCTAGTGACTGTCGACCTATAGTGGTCGACCTAAACATTGTCGACATAGACACTGTCGATCTTCAGACCGGATCCCATAAATTGAATCTGCGGCATTTTTTAATATGACCAAAAACCCTTCAAAATTTCTGCCACACTAGAGTGACAGCCAAGTTCTGCCAGAGTTTGCACTATGATGTTGAATAGTGTTGGTTGGACTGCCAGGCTGCTGCTGATATTTCTTACCTCAAAACTAAGCTCACTTCCAGTCCAGTGCTCCATTTTTGGATTTGCATGTTCCTGTTGTGATCTTGCCAATGCCTCCCTGTATGGTCTTGGAGCTGCCTGCATGCAGAGTAACAAACCCATAGGTCCTGTTTCCAGGGACCTTACTGAGACTCATTACATTATGCTCAAACTAAAAAGGATTTAGAAAGAGAAAGTAGGAACTGGCGCTTAAATGTTTCTCCAATAATAATAAAAAATGACTGTGGATTGATTTCAATAAAAATTACATAGAATTTATTACCTATACATCACAAGCTAAAAAAACACATAAGAAGCATGGAATTCAAATGTAATCATAAAATTAAGGGCATAAAAGGAGCTGAGAATAAATAGATGATGGCTGCTTTAAGTGTCCACAAAGGATCCCGGACTATGTGCCGTATGCAAAGTTCCCTGGGGAGTGTTAAAGCTGCCACGATAACTACAAGTGTCCCACTTTCAAAACAGATCCAGATATGGACTTTCAAAATTTGCCATTGGAACTCTGAGGGATTTCATCTATACAGCACCGATTGGAGAGACCCAGCTTGCTCAAACGCCACAGCTTGCTTGCTGACAAATTTTCAAATCTCTGGAAGTCTCCATCGTCACAGGTAATACCAGCTGTATTATTTTCCTTTCCCCAGGGAACTTTGCATACGGCACATAGGCCCTCATTCCGAGTTGTTCGCTCTGAGTTTTTCATCGCATCGCAGTGAGAATTCTCTTAGTGCGCATGCGCAATGTTCGCACTGCGACTGCGCCAAGTAATTTTGCTATGAAGAAAGTAAGTTTACTCACGGCTTTTTCATCGCTCCGACGTTCGCATTGTGATTGACAGGAAATGGGTGTTACTGGGCGGAAACACGGCGTTTTAAGGGCGTGTGACTCAAAACGCTACCGTTTCCGGAAAAAACGCAGGCGTGTCTGGAGAAACGGTGGGAGTGCTTGGCCGAACGCTGGGTGTGTTTATGACGTCAGCCGGGACCGAAAAGCACTGAACTGATCGCACAGGCAGAGTAAGTCTGGAGTTACTCAAAAACTGCTAACTCGTTTGTGATCGCAATAATGCGCATACTTCGGTCGCACATTTAAGAAGTTTAGATTCACTCCCAGTAGGCGGCGGCTTAGCGTGTGTAACTCTGCTAAAATCGCCTTGCGAGCGATCAACTCGGAATGAGGGCCATAGTCCGGGATCCTTTGTGGACACTTAAAGCAGCCATCATCTATTTATTCTCGGCTCCATTTATGCCCTTAATTTTATGATTACATTTGAATTCCATGCTTCTTATGTGTTTTTTTAGCTTGTGATGTATAGGTAATAAATTCTATGTTATTTTTATTGAAATCAATCCACAGTCATTTTTTATTATTATTGGAGAAACATTTAAGCGCCAGTTCCTACTTTCTCTTTCTAAATATTTTCAGGGACTGACAATCCCTACTGGCAGCTGTGACAGCATGTCTGGGTTACTTTCCTTGTTCAAACTAAAAAGGAACTGTTGGCTCAAGACTTTGCTTGTCAGAAGTTCCACACGTTTATCTATGGGCACCCAGTGGTGGCTGACACAGACAACCAACCACTGATCACCATCCTTTGTAAATTCCTGCATAATGGTTCTGCACAAATCCAATGTTTCATGCTCAAGCTCCAAAGGTACCAGCTGTATGTGGTGTACAGATGTGGAAAGGACCTCCATGTTGCTGACACCTTGTCATGCGCTCACCTCCTGGACTCAGGTGTCCCTGATACTGATGTAACATGAACGTCATCTAATTTTATGTCCTCTCCTCCAGTCGCATGCATAAGCTAACTGAATTAGGGCTGGCCATCAGTGTGCTCTCCATCGATGGTTACCATTGATGGTATAGTTGTAAGTGGCCATCGATGGTAACATACTATGCTATGAAGGGGTGGTCCTCAGTTTGCCGGCGGCCGGGCTCACGACAACCAGCATACCAGCGCCAGAATCCCGACCACCAGCATACCGACAGCTTTTCTCCCTCTTGGGGGTCCACAACCCCCCGGAGGGAGAATAGATAGCGTGACGCACATAGCGTGCCACCTTGCCTGCAAGGGGCTCATTTGCGCTCGCCCAGCTGTTGGTATGCCGGCGGTCGGGATTCTGGTGCCGGTAAGCTGGCCGCTGGGAGCCCGGCCGCCGGCATACCATACTACACCCCCGTGAAGGACCATTGATGAGTTCACACACCAATGGTCATCCAGTCCTTTAACTGACTGGCCATCAGGATAATCACAGCCTGTGGGAGGGGCTTCATGGGTGTCAGGGGCAGAGCTATGCTCCATGTCGTGGCACTCATAGAAAATAAAAACCTGATAATTCTATACCATCGATGGAGGGAAACTATTTGGTTCTCCCCCATCAATAGAAAAAGTATATGACACCGGTCATTGACCATCAATGATTCTGAATCATTAATGGTTGATGGCCATCCCTAAACAGAATACACACACAAGGATGATCTCTGCCAATGGCTGTCTTGTGTTGTACTGCACGGCTGGCCTTCTTCCACCAGGGAACTGTCTTGTGACCTCAAGTCTTTTTTTGCCTTCCATTAAGAATTGACCCTCTCAGGTAGCATCCTCCTGTGTAGTCTGAATTTTGTGATACCTTCTGTCCTTCAAGGCTTCTATGCTCAGAGGACCCACCAGGGCCTCCCCGGGTGTGAGATCACCATACAGCCATCTAAGGATGTCCTGTTCTGGCCCTCTATGGCTACTGACATTGAATGGATTGCTTCTGCCTGTGCCCCCTACAACTCTTTACAGGCTCATCATGCCAATGAACTGCTCACTCTCCATGAGATTCTTGACCTTCCTTTGTCCATCATTGCTGCAGTTCTCTTTGAATGGAGGGGGAAAGAGCTCTTTGTATTAGTGGAATCCAGGGGCAGATTAGTCTGCCATGATGCTGGGATTGTTTGTTGCTGGGTCGGGCCCTCTTTGTGCTCCTTAGTGGCTGTGCTCCCCTCAACGCCGAGTGACTATGGCTACTGCAGCTCAAGTCAGAGCCGCGGACAGACAGTGAGGGAGATATTACAGCCTCCCCGCATGAAGCTGCTGCTCAGCCTGCACTCCTACATGGAGCTACTGTCACAGGGGGGGAAATGAAAGTGAAACTGCACAGCTTCTAACCTGCTGCTGATGGACATACAGGGCTAGTGCTTATGCCTTGTGTTAATTGTGTGTGTGTGTACTGGATGGGACAGGCTGTGTGTGTGTGACTGTGTGTGTGTGTGTGTGTGTGTGTGTGTGTGTGTGTGTGTGTGTGTACTGGAGGGGACAGGGTGTGTGTGTACTGGAGGGGACAGGCTGTGTGTGTGTGTGTGTGTGTGTGTGTGTGTGTGTGTGTGTGTGTGTGTAGGGACTGAGGGAACAGTGTGTGTGTGTGTGTGTGTGTGTGTGTGTAGGGACTGAGGGAACAGTGTGTGTGTGTGTGTGTGTGTGTGTGTGTGTGTAGGGTTCGGGAACAACAGGCTGTGTGTGTGTGTGTGTGTGTGTGTGTGTGATGAAATGGGCATGTTGCTGGGGGTGGTTGCGTGCAGTGACTCTGGGTTGCTCACATTGGAGGCCTTGCTAAGGCGGCTGATCTGCACATCTGTGGACGCTCGGTCCTTGTGTGTTCGGCTGCACTATGTGCACTGGGAGGGGCTTTGTGGCGGTGTTGGAGTTGAATTGCAGCTGTGGCGGGGTATGTGGGGATGGCCGCAGTTGCAATAGGCTTGTGAAGATACCACCCCCCTCAGCAGACCCTGCCTCTATTGGGACTGCCTACGGAGGTTTCCTTGGCTGGTTTTCCATCCCAATCCATCCTGGTGTATTCATATTCTGGTTGGATTGAGATAGATGATCTTCCAAACCTGACAAGTGCCACATTCATCGGCATAATGAAAAGTCACTTTTCTGCACATGTCATACCATGCAAGCTACTTACTGACAATGCCGTGCAGTTCATGAACGGTGAGTTCCAGACATTCATCAGTGTATGGGACATCTCACATGTCGCCAGCAGTCCTCACTATTCACAGATTAACGGACTAGCATAAAGGGCAGTACGTTCTGCGAAGCACCTGTTAGACAAATGCTATAGAGATGTTTCTGATATGTATATGGCGATCCTACATTTGATAAATACTCCAGAAGATGGACTTCATGCTCCTGCTCAATTCCCTCTGTCCAGGTGCACGTCACCATCATTCCCACCACTAAATTCAAACTTACTGTAGACCACAAGTTGAGATCAATGGCCCTCATTCCGAGTTGATTGCTCACTAGCTACTTTTAGCAGTCGTGCAAACGCATAGTCGCCGCCAATAGGGGAGTGTATTTTCGCTTCACAAGTGTGCGAACGCCTTTGTAGCCGAGCTCTGCAAAAACATTTTGTGCAGTTTGAGTAGGTCTGGACTTTCTCAGCCCTTGCGATCACTTCAGTCTTTTTGGTGCCGGATTTGCCGTCAGACACCCGCCCTGCTAACGCTTGGACACGCCTGCGTTTTTCCAAACACTCCCAGAAAACGGTCAGTTGCCACCCACATACGCCTTCTTGCTGTCAATCTCCTTGCGAACGCCCATGCGAACGGATTCTTCGTTAAATCCATCGCTCGGCAATGAACCGCTTTGTACCCGTACGAAGCGCATGCGCATTGCGGTGCGTTCGCATGTGCAGTAGAGACCTGATAGCTGCGCTGCGAAAAACAGCAGCGGGCGATCAACTCGGAACGACCCCCAATGTGCAAGATGCTCTGCAGAACGCAAGGTTGCTGCACAAAACCACTCATGATAAAACATCCCATCACTTATGACGTTGTTTCCTGCTCGGACCATCCGCATCAGGACCTCTTTTGGGTTGGACAGACTCTGAACTATGCAAAGATCTTCCCAAAGGCCCAACAGCTACAGTATGTGGTTCAATTTGATTGTATTTTGTATGAGGGCAACAGGTGACATCTCCTAGGAGTGTGCGAGCCAACACCTCCACCTCACCTGACACTTGGTAGGGGGTCAGAACATCCATTATCACGGACAATGATTATCCTTAAGAATCACTTATTGGGGTGCAGAACAGTCCCATGCCCTTGCCCAATAGTGAGTCTATTGAAACACTGGACATTCCACTTCCCCCGCTCTTTGTCAACAAGTCTGTGAGAATTTCCAAGCCTAATCCAAAATGACTTAATCCCCCTATTTTCAGTTTATGGGGGAGATTCAGATCTGATCGCTGCTGTGCGTTTCCGCACAGCGGGCGATCAGGTAGTAACTGCGCATGCATATGTACCGCAATGCGCACGCTCGTCGGACAACAACAAAGGGCATCGCCAGTCAGCTTTGGGATAGTGCAAAAAATCAGATAGCACGTGCGTCCACAAGGTGATTGACAGGAAGAGACCGTTTGTGGGTGGTAACTGGGCGTTTACTGGGAGTGTCAGGGAAAATGCAGGCGTGCCCAAGTGTTTTCAGGGAGGGTGTGTGACGTCCGCTCCTTCCCCGATCAGCCTGTTCTTATCATACTGTAGGAGTAAGTCCTGGGCTGCGCAGAGACTGCACACTGTGGATTTTAGCAGCTCGGCGTACACATGCGATCGCACACTTGCACGGTGAATTTACCCTTCCCCTGGAGGTGGCGACTATCCGAACGCAGGACAGCAAAGTTTGCAGCCCAGCGATTAGGTCTGAATCACCCCCCTATGTTTGTTCTTTTTTGCACACTGTCACCGCATCCAACACTTGCCACACAGTCTATCACTCACACACCTGTTCATTGTTTATTTACTGTATGTTGAAAAAGGGGAATGTAAATGTATGATGTATGTGGGTATCAGAAGCTACAAAATTGCCATCACTTTGTTACAAAGGAAGTGTTTGTTTTTAAGGAAGTTTATTATTATTATTATACATAAACTGCTGCTGCAGCCATTATTCAGTATGACACAATGAGTAAAGACACACTTCTGCAGTTCTCTAGAGTATCCTGGTGATTTGCACACAGACCACTTTATAGTAGCCCTCAACAAAAGCTTGAGTTGCAAAGTGAGTATTCTGCAACACAGGTTCTCAGGGGGCAGCGAAAGTGCAAGTTGAGGAAATATATGGTTGTTCAATGTCAGACGATACTAACATACCCGGGTTTGCACCATTCAAGTTCTAATACTGCAATATACACGCCCATTACTGCCAGGAGTAAGCGTTCACGCATAGTTTATTATAAAGAGACTGTGACACCATCTTGACTTAAAGTATATTTATTAAAAGTGTTTTTGGTTTATCTAAATAAACCTCGACTTGCACTGGGGATAGCTAAATCCGCATAGTCCAATTGTATAATCCTGCTGATGTTTTGTTAGTGTCAATAGTCATATTGTAATGTTTAACTGCTTGCATGTTTGTTGAAGATCAGTAAAACTGATCCAGGTAACCATTGGTTGTTCCCGCGGAAGGAAATACAAAGACATTAAGATGCAGAATAATAAAATTGTTTATTATTTTCCCTGTGTCATTTATTGAGAATGTGACAATTATTAATTTAATGTGAGTGTAAACCGTTTGTTTCCATCAACTTTATGCACATTTTTTTGGAGAAAAAGCAGTCTTTAATAAACATGTTCTCTGTGGAGAAGATCCTTTGTACGAGTATTTATGTGGACTTAGGCCCTCATTCCGAGTTGATCGCCCGCTAGCTACTTTTAGCAGCAGTGCAAATGCTAAGCCGCCACCCTCTGGGAGTGTATTTTATCTTAGCAGAAGTGCGAACAAAAGGATAGCAGTTTTGCTGTTAAATCTTTTCATGCCGTATCTGAGTAGCTCCAGTCCTACTCCTTCCTTGCGATCACTGCAGTCAGTTTGGTTCCTGGTTTGACGTCACAAACACGCCCTGTGTCCGGCCAGCCACTCCCCCGTTTCCCCTGGCATGCTTGCGTTTTTATCTGACACGCCTGAGTTTTTTTAGCACACTCCCGGAAAACGGTCAGTTTCCTCCCATAAATGCCCCTTTCCTGTCAATCACTCCCCGATCAGCAGTGCGACAGAAAAACGCCGCCAGACCTTGTGTAAAACTGCATAGTTTTGTGTGAAAGTACTTAGTGCGTGTGTACTGCGGCCCGTATGCATGCGCAGAAATGCCGATTTTTTTTTTGCCTGATCGCTGCACTGCGAACAACGGCAGCTAGTGATCAACTCGGAATGAGGGCCTTATGCAGGTTGGTTAGCAAACCTAAAAAGTTAGCAACTGGGCAAAACCATGTTGGATTGCAGGTGGGGCAGATGTAACATGTGCAGAGAGATTTAGATTTGGGTGGGGTGTGTTCAAACTGAAATCTGAATTGCAGTATACAAATTAAGCAGCCAGTATTTGTCCTGCACAGAAACAATATAACCCACCCAAATCTAACTCTCTCTGCACATGTTACATCTGCCCCACCTGCAGTGCACATGGTTTTGCCCAGTTGCTAACTTGTTTAGTTTGCTAATTAACCCGAATAACCCCTTAGTCTCCTCACCTTTCTGAAGAAGACCTAAGGAACCTGTACCTAAAACAAAGTATAGTTACGATAGTTCACCAACTTACCTGCATACTTATCTTACGACACAATCGGGTATCACACTAATGCCCAGATTTATCAATCCTTGGAGAGTGATAAATTTCACAGTGATAAAGTATAAACCAATCAGCTCCTAACAGTCATTTTTCAAACACAGTCTGTAACATGACAGTTAAGAGCTGATTGGCTGGTACTTTATCACCGTGTAATTTATCACTCTCCAAGGCTTGATAAATCTGGGCCCCACTGCTATGTTACAGGCTGTGCTGGGAAAATGGCAGTTAGGAGCTGATTGGTTGGTAGTTTATCTCTCTTCACGTTATCTCTGTCCCAGGCTTAGTACAGAGGGAGCTTTCCAAATGCTTGATGTTAAAGCATACTTTCCTACTCTCCCGGAATGACCTGGAGGCTCCCAAAATTCAGGTGATCCCCCCACTCCCCGGAAGAATAGGTATGTCTCCCGATTACTGTAGCCCCCCATGGACCAGGCCGCCCACTTTGAGTGTGAAGTGGGCGCCCTGGGCAGCCGATGATGCGATTCTCGCTGAATTGCGTCATCATAGCCACGCCTCCTGCTCTATAATGCCGGTAATCGCGGCTTTATAGAACAGGGGGCTTGGCTACAATGACATAATCACAACTACCACGCCCCTGTGCAGTCACATTTATGTAGAACCGCCCTCAACCACTCCTCCATCCCCCTGCCTCATGCCTTGAACATCTCAACTTTGCTTACATACCGCCATCAGGCTACCTCACGCTTGCTTGCACCTCATGTCATCTGTCTGTCGACCCTTCCCACTAGATTGTTAGCTCTTCAGAGCAGGGCCCTCTTTCTTCTTGTTACCTAAGCCCTCATCTCCACACATACTGTATCACTCGCAGCTCTCTCCTACTCAGCGACCATCTTTACCTGCATTTTCTCCTACTGGTAAAGGCTCATCTCCATAGATGGCCACCAGCTGCTAGTAGTATGGTGATCACTCCCTCGCTACTTACATCCTAGCTGTATTATGTATGAGAATGTGTGGTGCTCTTTGTTACCTGTACTCCTTTGTACGGCGCTGCAAAACACTTGTGGTGCCTTATAAATAAAATGTAATAATAATAACCCGCCCCCGTTATGCTACATGATCCCGCCCCGCTCCCTTCCTGTGCCGACCTGGCTGATCTCTCCCGGAGCAGTAGGGCTATCTGAATGTTTTTATTTCAGATGGGACATTTCTAGAGAGGAGGGGACCCGTGTGCAGACTCCGTACTCCTCTCCTGTAGCCATCACCGCCGATGTTAGCGCTCTCAGCACTGAGACGCTGACACATTTCCAGAGTCTACAGCGCATGCGCAGGACTCTGAAAAATGGGGTGGCGGCCATTTTTTCAGAGTCCTTCGCATGCGCTGTAGACTCTGGCACTGTGACAGAGCCTCTAGTGCTCATGTGCTAACAGCGGCGGTGACGGCTACAGGAGAGGAGGGGGCCCACACACAGTCACCGATGGATGCCGGAAAGGTGAGTATAGAAGAAATGAGCGCAATGTGTGTGGTGTGGGCCCCCTGTGCACACACTGCACCTATTATAGATACGCCACTGTGGGCACCCTAACAGAGCCCAAGACCAGGTCCGGGAGTCTGGTGGAGCGGCAGAAGAACCTAGCGCTACCATAGACATATATGTACACATTGGTCTCCCTATGCACCGGTTAGTATATGTTATACAGTATTAATAATTAACCCTGTAGATAATCTATAACAGGTCACCCCTGACAATGCATGTTTTCCAGATCGCCTAGTTGGAGCACAGGTGTATTCATTACTGGCTGATACATTTTAAAAGACCCTCAGGTGTTGCTAATTATTTAATATAGGATACTGAGGTGATCTTTAAAACATGCAGCTCTAGTGAAATTGTATTATGTACTATGGACAGACATATGACATGACATCATTCCCTGCTGCAATATTGCACATAACTGCTTGATAAATATCCAAGGAGTCGTGTCTCTTGCAAAGATATTGTGCTGGCTCACATGGCTAGGATCCTGATACTTCACTGTTTAGTGATGGGGCAACCCAGGTTCAATTCCCCACGTAACATTTTAGTTAGTTTGGAAGTCTCCATGTATTAACTAGATCTATAGAGTACTTGATAACACTTCAAGGAGCCTACCCTCTGTATCAGGTGCTGTGATGGCTCACAGGGCTAGTGTTCTGATACTTCACTGGTGTCTGATTGGGATCCCCAAGTTCAATTCCCCATGCAGCTTTTCCTTCTTTAGTTAGTTTTGAAATCTCAATGTATTTCACTAGATCGATAGAGTTCTTGATAAAACTTCAAGGAGTCTTTCCTCCTTCTATCAGGTACTTAGCTGGCTCACAGGGATAGTTGCCTGACACTGCACTGGTTAGTGATGGTGAGACCCAGGTTCAATCCCCTGTGTTGCTTACTTTTTAGTTAGTTCGGAGGTCTCCATGTAGTTCAGTAGATGGATAGGATACTTGATAAATCTTAAAGGAGTCTCCCAAGTGTATCAGGTACAGTGATGGCTCACAGGGCTAGTAACCTGAGTCTTACATGGTTAGCAATGGGAAGTTCTAGGTTCAATTCCCCATGCAGCTCTCATTTTAGTGCTAACACTTAAAAATCTATATAAAAATGTAATCTGTTAATAAATGAGCGATTAAGCTCCTGAAACACATCGACTTAAAATTGATTAAAATCAATCTTTAGTAAGACTGAGAGAAGACATTGATAAGTATAGCTGAGTTTACCAAAAGCTGACTCAGTTGTGTCTTAGTATGTTACATCAGGCTTTTTGGTAATTACTACTTGGTTAACGCATGATCTGACACAGCTGACCATGTAGCCAGGTGCTCTCCTGCCAACAAAGGGATCTTCTTGGTATCATGGTTGAACAGTGATAGAGGTCACTACTTACCTGATGCATGATCTGGCACAGTGCACTGGCTGGTATCAGTGGTGTTGTGGACCGTTCCACACCCCCTGACTCACAGCACGCCCAATTTAGCAGAACGGCCCTCAGTCCGTCCCTGGGGACAGCTATGGCAGAGTCCCTGCTTATGGTCTGAGGAGGTGTCTTCTCTTCTCAGAGGCATTGGTCAGCTCTGTGGGCTAGCAGCAGTAGTGCTCTAGGGACAGTGATGGTTCACCAGGTATGGTGGCTTCACTCTTACTCCTTCTATGGAAGAATGGATGACATGGACAAAATGCCCACAGTCAGTGGGGAGATCACCTGTGAAAGCAGATGGTGGTGTGTAGTCCTGCAGAAGGCTGTCCCTTAGTGTTGATGTTGCACTTTAATAAATAATAAACACAGTGCAACATCCAACTCAGGACACCTGACTGAGGATACAACCATCATCCACTATCCCAGGGTGCTCCATGCCATGTGGAAGCATTCTCAAGGTGCACAGTAAGCCTGGTTGGAGATTTGAACCCAGACCTCCAGCAACTGATAGGCAGAACGGTGCACCAGGCAGCCTTTCAGCTGAGCCACCACATGGCCAAGCATATTCACAGACTATTACCAATATCAGATAGCCAGGTGGAAATTTACAAATAATGAAAATAACACCAGTCCTGGGATTCGAACCAGTGACCTCACCATAACAGTGCAGGGAAAGCATCCACTAGGCCACTGAACCTGCCTATAGCACTGCTTTGCAGAGATATGCTTCTCAATGTGTTGAACCACCCAGCTGCAACTTTCTGGAAACTTAGATAAAAAAAAGAAGCCAGACAGGATTCAAACCAGGATCTTTACTACACCGTACATAGAGAACCAGGTTGTTAGCTCACTGAGCCAACTTGCAATGTGCCGGACTTAGGATACTTTTCTCAATGTTTACAATTACCTGCTGTATCCAACTCAGGACACCTGACTGAGAATACAACCATCATCCACTAGCACAGGGTGCTCCATGCCATGTGGAAGCATTCTCAAGGTGCTCAAGCCTGGTTGGAGACTTGAACCAAGACCTCCAGCGACTGATAGGCAGAAGAACACCAGGCAGCCTTTCAGCTGAGCCACCACACGACTGAGTATATTCTGAGACTATTACCAATATCATGAGGCAGCCAGGAGGAAAATTACAAATATTATAAATTATACTGCTCCTGGGATTCGAACCAGTGACCCCACCACAACTATACACAGGGAACCATACAGATAGGCCACTGAGGCTGCACATGCCCCTAACCAACGCAGAGACTTCTCATTGTCTTGAACCACCCAGCTGTAACTCTCAGGACACTAAGATAAAAAAAATATCCAGAGAGGATTTAAACCAGGATCCTCACTATGCTGTATATAGGGTACCTGACTGTTAGCTCATTGATCCAGCCTACATTGTTTGTGACTTGTGATACTTTTCTCAGTGATTACAATTAGCCTGCTGCAAAATTCATGGTACTAAAATGAAAGTTAGCCTTGGCCTCCACTATCGCTAACTCTGTATCAGATTCTGTGTTGGCTCACCAGGCTAGTCACCTGATACTACACTGATTAGTGATGGGGAGTCCCAGATTCAGCTCCCCATGTAGCTTTCATTATAGTTAATTGGGAAATCTCCATTTATTTCACTAGAACGATCATAGGTTCTCAAACTCGGTCCTCAGGACCCCATACAGTGCATGTTTTGCAGGTCTCCTCACAGGATCACAATTGAAATAATTAACTCCAGCTGTGGACCTTTTAAAATGTGTCTGCGAGTAATTAATACAGCTGTGCACCTTATGGGTTACCTGCAAAACATGCACTGTGTGGGGTACTGGGGACTGAGTTTGAGAACCTGTGCACTAGATTGATGGAGTGCTTAATAAATCTTTAAGGAGTCTCCAAACTGTGTCAGGTATGGTGCTGGTTCACAGGGCTAGTAGCCGGATACTCCACTGCTTAGTGGTGGGAGACCCAAGTTCAATTCCCCATGCAACTTTTATTTTAGTTAGTTTGGAAGTCTCCATCTATATCACTAGATTGATAGGGTACTTGATAAATCTTCAAGGGGTGTTTACTTTGTATCAGGTGCTGAGCTGGCTCACATGGCTAGTATCCCGATACTGCACTGGTTAGTGATGGGGTGCTCCAGGTTCAATACCCAATGCAGTCTTTCATTTTATATGCTGATTTAAAAAGCACTAATAAAAATGTAATCTGTTAGTAAATGAGCGATTTAAAAGCAATTTTTAGTAAATTTACCCTTTATTTTTTATTACTTTTGCATTAGAGTTGACCAAAAGGAAAAGCTGACTCAGTTGTGTCTTAGTATGTTACACCAGGTTTCTTGGTAATTACTGCTTGGTTAATGCATGATCTGACACAGCTGACCAGTAGCAATGTACTGCCAACAAATGGTTCTTCTTGATATATGTGATGTTGCACCAGTGATAGAGTGACTACTTTCCTGAAGCAGGATTTGGCACAGTGCACTAGTAGTAAAGGTCACCTTCTGGTAGCAGTGATGGAGTGCCAGGTAGGATATTCTCTAGGTACCCTTGCATGCTGCAGATGAGGCATCTTCTTTTCCCAAGGCATAGGTCAGCTCTGTGGGCTAGCAGCAAGGGACAGTTATGGTGAAGTCCCTGCTTTGCATGGTGGCTTCACTCGTTCAGCCTTCTATGGAGGAATGGATAAAATGCACCCAGTCAGTGGGGAGATCACCTGTGAAAGCAGATGGTGGTGTGTAGTCCTGCAGAAGGCTGTCCCTTAGTGTTGATGTTGCACTTTAATAAATAATAAACACAGTGCAACATCCAACTCAGGACACCTGACTGAGGATACAACCATCATCCACTAGCCCAGGGTGCTCCATGCCATGTGGAAGCATTCTCAAGGTGCTCAAGCCTGGTTGGAGACTTGAACCAAGACCTCCAGCAACTGATAGGCAGCAGAACACCAGGCAGCCATTCAGCTGAGCCACCACATGACTGAGCATATCCTGAGCATATCCTGAGCATATCCTGAGACTATTACCAATATCATCAGGCAGCCAGGAGGAAAATGACCAATACTATAAATTATACGGCTCCTGGGATTCAAACCAGTGACCCCACAACTATGTGCAGGGAGCCATACAGCCAGGCCACTGAGGTTGCACATGAACCTAATCAACGCAGAGACTTCTCATTGTCTTGAACCACCCAGCTGTAACTCTCAAGTCACTAAGATAAAGAAAAAAAATGGCAGAGAGGATTCAAACCGGGTTCCTCACGATGCTGCATAGAGGGTACCAGTTATTAGCTCACTTTGTGTTTCAGTTGTGATACTTTTCTCAGTGATTACAACCAGCCTGCTGCAACATTCAGACTCTTACAATGTAACCATGGCCGGTTCTAGCCCTTGTGGCGCCCCGGGCAAAAATAGGGGCATGGCTTCATAACGGGGGCATGGTCAATGTGCCCCGAATAGTATTGCCCCGTTTGTGGCCCCGTTTGTGCCCCCAGTAGTATTGCCCCCGTTTGTGTGGCTTTAAAAAAATAAAAAAAAAATATTACTTACCATCCCCGTTCCAGATTCCCGACCGCTGCTGCCTGCTGCCCTCTGTCTCCGTCTCTGGCCCGCTGGCGCCGCTCCCCTGATCTATGGGAGAGACGTCATGACGTCTCTCCCTTAGAAACGCATAGACACTAGAGGTCAATCATGACCCCTAGTGTCTAAGTGCCGCTCCCACAATGCCGTGCGGTGCACAGCAATACTGGCATGGGTGGAGGGGCGGCACCCTCCTGATGGCGGCGGCGCCCCGGGCAAAAGTACTGTGTGCATGTGCCATGATCCGCTACTGAATATAACATATCCTTGCCCTCTACTATCACCGTAATTGTGTCAGGTCCTGAGCTGGCTCATAGAGATAGTATCCTGATACTGCTCTGCTTAGTAATGAGGAGCTCAAGGTTCAATTCCCCACGCAGCTGTCTTTTTAGTTAGTTTCCATGTAATTCCCTAGATAGACAGAGTTTTTTTTATAAATCTTCAAAGTCTTACCACTCCGTCATGTCCTGTGCTGGCTCACAGGGCTGGTATCCTGATATGTTTGCAGTGGTTAGTGATGAACAGCCCCAGGTTCAATTCCCCATGCAGCTTTCTTTTAGTAATAACACAAAAGTCGACCTGAAAATGTCCTCTATTTGTAAATGAGTGATTTAGCTCCTGAAACACAACATCGATTTAACATTTATTGAAATCAATCTTTAGTAACTTTACCCCCTTATTGTTCTTTACTGTTGCATTAGAGTGATGACATGGAGAGATATGACTGAGTTGACTTAGTTGTGTTTTGATATTTTATATCAGGCTTCTTGTAATCACTAACTTCTAAATGCCTGATCTGACACATCTGACGAGTAGCCATGTGCTCTTTTGCCTACAAAGGGTTCTTCTTGGTATCTGGGATGTTGCAGATACCACTACCACCACTATCTTGTAAGTAGCTCACTACTTACAAGATCCAGCACAATGCACCAGGAAGGTCACCTACTTGTGATGGTAGTCCCAGGTAGGATTCTTTTGAGTACCTTAGATGCTGCAGATGAGGTGTCGTCTCTTCCCACGGCATAGGTCAGCTCTGTGGGCTCTAGGTCTATCCCTGTACTCTAGGGACAGTCATAGTAGAGTCTCTGTTTAAGGATCCCAGGTCATGGTAGCTTTTAGTACCATTTGATGAGACATCTTCTCTTCCCGAGGCATATGTCAGCTCTGTGGGCAAGCACCAAGGTGTTCTAGGGACAGTGGGAATAGATCCTGTAGCGAGCAAAGAGAGCCACCGAGCCCGCATCTTGGCGAGCCTGCAAGGGGAATCTTAGTGCTCGCCGCGCTGCCGGCATTCTGGGATGCTGCTGTCGGGATATCGACAGCCGGCATAACGTATGTAACCCCAACCATCACCCACTAGCCCAGTGTGCTCCATGTCATGTGGAAACAATACTCATTGTATTTAGCAAGCCTGACCAGAGATTCAAACCAGGATCTTCATGATTATGGAACCAGGCAGCCATTCAGCTTACCAGATGACCATGCATGTTCTGAGATTATTACCAGTGTCATCAAGCAGACAGGAGGAAAATTACAGGTACTATAAATAATACTGGTAAAGCATTTTCATGGTAAGAGGGAAAGCTTAATGCAAACTATGGAATCTGGTTATAGAACTAGGAAAATGTGACATAGGAAACTTTGGCAGCTGTTCTTATTTTAAAGTTTGTTTATTAAATAAATTAATTGATCCAAACCAGATATTTGTCTTTGATTATTTTTTTTTATTTAAAAAAAATGTAAATATTCAGGTGGATGCAGCGGGAGGCTGTGTACGGTACGTGGCTAAACAGAAGGGGCGGTGCCGGGTTGTGCTGGGGCGAGACTGCAGGATCATGCCATCGTGACCACCCCCTTTCCCCCATGTAATGCGGAAATTACTAGCATTTTACAGCGGGGGACGTGGCTATGATGACGCAATTCACCCTGAATCGCATTATCACACGCTGGATGAGATCACTCACTCGGCTGTGGGAGCTTTGCTCACTCCTATGTGGGGCCAGGACTGCCAACAGATTTTCCGGAGCCTCCTGGCCGTTCTGGGAGTGTAAGTAAGTATGGGATTAGGGTATAGGTGTATCTATAATGTGGTGCACACCCTGCACCTTTAGCTTATACTTACCTCTCTGTCCAACCCTGCTGCTATCACTGGTGTGATCACCAGAAAAATGTCACGGGCAGATCTGTGCAGTAGAGAAATTACTGGAAAATGGAGCTAGTGGCATTTTTCCGGATTCACAGTAGAGTCTGACAAAGTGTGAAAGTCTACTCAGTGCATGAGCCGGGGGTGGGGGGGGGGGGGGGGGGAGGGGGGGCAGGGCGGGGGTGTTGCACGGTGACTGCACAGGTACATCCCAGGATTTGTCATAGATTGGTGGTTTCAGTACATATTGGGCTGCTTTATCAGTATTTCAGATATTCAATCTATTGAAATCTCTGACCCAATGTTTCGCAGCTGCAATCCTCAGGGGCCGTTAACAGAGTTGTAGTTATCATTACTATTACTGCTGAATTCCCGGGTCGAATGGTAATTCCACCCAGGAATAAAGAAGGATTATTCCTGGGTAATTACCAGGTCAGGCGCAGTGTGAACGAGTTACCTGGGTCGATGCGACCCGGCACCCGTTCACAGCATAGAGAGAAGCTGCGCGGAGATGATGTCATCTTGAGCGCCGCTTCCACCCTCGCCCCCGATGCCACCTCTGGCCCCGCCCCCAGATGGCAATCTGACCCAACATATTGCCGGGCCGGGAAGCCACCCCATTCACACTGCACAGGTCCAATGCCGGGTCACACCCGGGAAGGACCCGTATCCAATTCCCGGGTGTGACCCGGCAATGGCAATCTGAATGGGGTATTAGTCTGCTCTTTACTTATCACATTTATTACATCTGCATGTACTCGTAGGGATCAGGTAAAAATACCGGCGGAGTCGAGAACACGACAGTCAGATCAACAGTGAGATCCCAAAGGTCAGAAGCCTGACATCTCTCAGAGGTAAGTACAGAAGTTGTGGTTAGGGTTAGGCACTAGGGTTAAAGATAGGCTGCAGGGGTCGGGTGGTAAGGTTTAGGCTGCGGGGAGGGGGGGGGGTAGGGTGGTTAGTGTTAGGCTGTAGAAGGGGAGAATTAGGTGTACAGGTGAAAATACTTAATGGGATTCTGCCGTCTGTCTCCTGTCGGGATCCCAACTGCCGCAATTTCCTACCCAACCCCACTATACAATATAATTACCTCAGAATCCTTATACTTAGAGCCTTACACTTAATTATCTGAAATATAGAACCGTCAACACATATTATGTATTTACATTGTCCTTCCAGATTCTCTGTGACTGTTTTTCATTATATCATGGGATAATAACACTATTCAGGTAATTGGCCCTGAAGCTCACTGTCCTATCATCCCAGCGTAACCCCTGGTTAAAATGCCTGTATTAAAATATCATACCCTATGTTAAATGTACAGTAAATAAATGAACTAAATGTAACGTATGTGCATGTTTTAAAAAATGTGTATATATTTTGGTGTGTTGGCGACACTGTGCGTGTCGGATGTCATTGGTGGCAGTGGACTTTTTTGCTGCACATGTACACTTCACAGACATTGGTGACAGTTGATGAGATGGGCGGAGTGATACAGTACAGCATACACTATGCCTGTTTCCAATATTGGGAGGGGTCATCATCAATTCTCCTTCAGTTACCAAAATGTCTAACTGCGGCTATGATTGGCACTGCAAATAAAATAAAAGGTTATTATACTAGCGTGTTAGAGAAGAAAGTTATATCACTTAAATGTGTACCCGGTCTTAGGTGAGATTGACAGCGATTAGCGTCACTGCACATTTTAATACTGCGCTTCTACCAAACTGAAAATAAATTAGTCTATATAAATAAACTAGAAATAAGACAACGGTATGATATCCCAGATACGCAGTGTAACAATAGATCTGCTCATAATGAGATTTAAGGGTAATTTCAATTACCGGTGAAGGGTGCGAGTTGCTCTTTCGGCAGCGTGTGCCCAACACACAATAGAGTTGTTGCTACCATAAATGCAGCACACAGCCGCGCTCACACCTGCAAAGACATTGAGGGTAACTGCAGGGCCATCTTAACTTATAGGCATACTGGGCAGAAGCCCAGGGCCCCTAGAATTCTAGGGGCCTTCAAGCAGGGATGGACTGGGCCAGAGGGCATCTGCCTCCTGGGCTGGTGCCTCCAGACCTTCTTGGCCAGGCAGCATTCTCTGCCAGCCTCCCAGGCTGCAACCAGACAGTGAATGATTGTCAGCTTGCTGATTGGTGGATGGCTGGAGCTATCCACCAATCAGAGTACAGCATTCTCTACCTGCAACCAGACAGTGAATGGCTGTCAGCATGCTGATTGGTGGATGGTTGGAGTTATCCACCAATCAGAGTGCTGACAACCAGTCACTGTATGGAAGCATGTGGAGCAGGACAGCAGGAGGGGTTGCTTTTTTAAAAAGATTCCTGCAGATGGGTGAATAGGGGCCCCAGTGCATTGCTTTGCCCTGGGCTTTCAATGTTGTTTAAATGGCCCTGGGTAATTGGATGGACCCCAGTGCTGTTTGCCAGAGATTCTTTATTTTGTGGCTCTGTATACATCAGTCATTTTTCCACCCATCTGAATATACTATCTTAATGGGACACACATGTTTTAGCCTCTTCTTTGTTGATGTGGGAGTACAGTATATGCCCGAAATTTGGGAGTTTCCCAAATGTTGCAGGAGAGCAGGCAAATAAACCCACCACTCTTTTCGGACATGGGGCCTAATTCAGACTTGATCGCTCGCTAGTGTTTTTTGCATGGATGCGATCAGGTCAGAACTGCGTATGCACAGCAATGCGCAGGCGCGTCACACGGGTACAAAGCAGATCGTTGCTGTGCGATGGGTTTTACAAAGAATCCATTTGCACGGGCGATTGCAAGGAGATTGACAGGAAGAAGGCGTTTGTGGGTGGCAAATGACCGTTTTTTTCCGGGAGTGGTTGGGGAAACAGAGTCATACCTAAGCGTTCACAGGGCGGGTGTCTGTCAATTCCGGTCCCGGACAGGCTGAAGTGATCGCAGCGGCTGAGCAAGTCCTGGGCAACTCAGAAACTGCGCAAGATCTTTTCGTCCCGCTCGGCTGCACATGCATTCGCAAACTTGCAAAGCTAAAATACACGCTCCCTGTAGGCGGCGATTATGCGAACGCAGGACTGCAAAAAGAAGTCCTAGCGAGGGATCAGGTCTGAATTAGGCCCTCGATTTTTTCATAAATATGCATTTACGACCCTTGAGGAGATTTATATTTTGTATATATGTTTCTATATATACCAGTCTGGATTATAATTATTATAATTATTGTATTGCTGATGTTCTTTATATTTAAGAATGCGAATTGCAGTTGTTTTTCCTAGACTATTTTATCCTATTATATATCATTATCCCTTATGCTGGTTTGTAAGTTGATTTACTGTAGGTGTCTGTGCTTGTTTTATATTAAATAACTTTATTTTATTTTAATTTAAACAAATATTCCATAAAAACATGTAATAATTTACAAACATGAACATCCATAAAAAAAGAAAAAGTACCAGAGAAAATACATTGATAGAAAACATTAAAGTGACA
This sequence comes from Pseudophryne corroboree, assembly GCF_028390025.1. Lineage (NCBI taxonomy): Eukaryota > Metazoa > Chordata > Amphibia > Anura > Myobatrachidae > Pseudophryne > Pseudophryne corroboree. The sequence continues at coordinate 22,100,734 of NC_086455.1, forward strand.
ACAGACAAATAAAGTACTTGTAAACACTTTGTGTCATGGGCAAACTCGGGGGGTGATCTGGTTGCCTGGAAACCCCCCTCCTCTTGGCAGGTGGCTCAAATTATGACAACAATACCAATGGTATATAATACGATTACTAGAGCTGCCAACACATCTTGCAGTGTAAGGAGCGGAGCTGATGCACAGGCCCAGTGATAGCAGCTTCTTCTACCAAGTTTGTTGTTGTGTGTGTAGATTTAAGTCCTCAATCAGTGCACTGGACCAGAGAGAAAATGTTTGCAGGACCTCTTCTGTATAAACAGCAGTGTCAGATGTCTCCCAAGACAGCCAATACTTCATTGGTGTGGACCCTTGCGTAATGACATTGGTGATATTCCTCTTTTCCCACTTAATGCTGTGTGCCTGAGGAATGAAAGAAAGAAACAACTGAGAGCTATAAAACAGAATAAACACCTATGTGGAAGCAGAGCTGTAAGCATACATGCCGACATCCTGGCTGCTCTAGCCGGGAGAGAGCAGCCAGGTCGGCTCAGCAGGGGGGCGGGGCAGGGTTATGACACAGATAGGGGGTGGGGCGGAGGCAGAACATGGGCGGGGTTATCACGGCACATCATTTAAGCCACGCCCCCTGCTATGTAATGCCGCGATTATCAGCGTTATACAGCAGGGGGCGTTGCTATGACGACGCAATTCAGCAAGAATTGCATCATCGACTGCCCGTACCGCCCACTTTACTCACTAAGTGGGCGGCCGTGCACGGGGGCCCCTAAAAAAAACAGGAGACTTTTCTGCTCTTCCGGGGGGGGAGGGGGGGGGGGGGGAGGGGGGCGATGGGGGGGGGGGGGGAGGGGAGGGGGGAGATGGGGGGGGGGGGGGGTCACCTGATTTTCGGGATCCTCCCGCCCATTCCGGGAGAGTAGGCAAGTATGGTTGTAAGAGCAGTCAGTAAGGTTAGTCTCAAATTCTTGCTGTACACTGCTGCATGCAAGCGCCTAAAGTTTACTACATACTAGTGGCGGTTTGAACCTATGGGCTGCCCCAGGTCAAATCTGCCACCTCAGCTCAGTGGCAGTGAAGCCAGATGCAGTCTGTGAGACTGCACTGGCTTCACTGTGAGTGGCAGTGACTTCCTATTGGAAGTTCTACCTGTCAGGCACAAACACTACAGGCAGTCCCATTGGGAGATGTTTCCTCCCTCCGGGACTGCCAGACCGGGCTGCAAAAGGCAGAGAGCTAGCTTTCCTGTAGGGAGCCAGCTCCCTGCCTCGTCAGCCCTAGCTGGCTTCTATGGGCTGCAGCCGATGCAGTCCATAGAAGCTGTGGTTTTGCACATGCCCTGTACCGGCAACGGTGCTGCGCATGCGCCGGGTCCCGGCGTCCGTGAACTGCACAGTGTAGGTGCTGGCAGGGCTGGTTTAATGGCCACATGGGCCTATACTGAGAACGGAAGGAGTAGTGACCATTGCTCTGGTGTGTGGCCAGAGCCATGTGGACGTGTAAACCCAATATACACTATGAGCCCCACTGGCTCCCTTAATACATAAACATGGAAATATTGCATAATTGTGAGAAAACTACAAAAACTATTTTAATACTTATGATTTATGATTGATTGTTTGGCCAGCCATGCAGCTGTTGCCATGGTGTTGGGCCTATTTTTATGTTGAGGCTTGGAGCTGTAGCTCCATCTGCACCATTGTTAACCTGGCCCTGGGCGCCGGGATCCGGGTGGCAGCGGCATGGACAAGGCGGCGGAGACCCGGAGCATTGTCAGTGGCAGTCCTTCTCCTACAACAAGGTAGGAGCCACTGCTGCTCCCCTATACGCATGTGTACCTATCTGCAGGCTGCACACCAGCACACTCCTTAGGCAGCCTCAACCCAACTGGTTCTCCTTCCCCCATCACAGCCGACTCCCAAGGAAGCAGCCGCCTCTTTTAGAATTCAGGATGGGCAATATGAAAGCGCTGTATCTAAATAGAGCCCTTTCACAGCAGCCATCATGGATTTCAAATAAGACTGTCTCTTTAAACTTTGTTCTGGGGAGAAGACAACAGCGTTGGCCATCACTCTCTGCTGGTAAGTATCCTACATCCTGGTGGAAGGGCGCAGATAGTTTATGTCCCAGGAGGGGGCAGGGATAGTCCTTGTCCTGCATTGGTGGTGGGGTGTTTGCCTATATACGGGGAGGGGGTTTGGTGTTGTCACACACTGGTTCCCCCCATGCCAGTGCATGCCCATGGTATAGACCAGTGGCACAATGCGGGTAACATTATATTGGACCTGAGGTATGAACACCGGGACCACCGGGATATTTAAAAAAAAGAGTTTAGAAGTGCTTAAAGCTCCCAACCATGCTGGATTCTCTGGGAAAGCCTCGATTTGAGGACTGCTGATCTGTGGGGCAGCTGAAATGTATGACAAGCATATTGGAATAATGCAGTCCCAAATATACTCTGTAGTAAGGGACAGGAGGGGGGAGATGTGTCCATCTCTTAATACAGACACTCCCACTGGCTGGCACCCCTGCACTGCCAACACCCCCACACTGGGGACACTGCCGGCACTCTCACACTGCCAACACAGCTGTTACCCCACTGCACTGAGGACACTGCCAGCACTCCTGCATGGTCAACACCGCCGCACTGAGGACACCACCAGCACTCCTGTGCTGCCGACATGGACCCCCGCATTGAGGACACAATCGACACTCCTGCACTGCCAACACCTCAGTAGTACCGACACCACCGGCAACCCCACACTGAGGACACAGCGGCACCCCTGCAGTGAGTACACTGTTGACACCCCTGCACTGTTGACACCGCCAGCAACCTCGCACTGAGGACACTGCCGGCAACCCCTGCACTGAAGACATCACCGGCACTGCAGACACCGCCAGCACCCCAGCAGTACAGACACTACTGGCAACCCTGCACTGAGGACACTGACGGCACCCCAGTAATACAGACACCGCTAGCAATCCCACTCTGAAGACACTGCCGCCACCCCTGCACTGAACAGTATATGATATCTTAACCACATGCTTCACTTCTACAGTGTTTCATGTTTGCGTATAGTAGCTTCTGAAGGCATATACAGTATTCTCTGCCCTTATTACAGGACTAAGTGCACTCACTTTTATCACAGACAGAGGGAATATACTGTGGTGTGTACTGTGCAAAACAAGGTATTCAAAGCAAACAAAGAATCTCTTCTTACTATGACTTTGATGCGACTCCGAGTGGACCCTGTTCTTCAACACTTGTCTTCTCTACCAGCGTTTGAGTAATCTGAGAAAACAAATAATTCAATATTGCTTATTAATGTATATAATGTATAATAAGCATTATCAAAGCTACAGGTTAATGCTAGTGAAATGCGTTAGCTGGGCTACTTGGACTGCAATACACTGAACTCAGACAGCTGGGGACCTGTGGACTTTTTACCATGCAACGGAAGGGACATTCATCTTGCACGGACTTCTATCTGCTAAAGTACCCCGGAATCACTGGCATGGTCTGGTAATATGGGATCCGGTCTCTAAGTCGACAGTAACTAGGTCGACAATGTCTAGGTCGACCACTATTGGTTGACAGTAACTAGGTCAACAGGGTTTCTAGGTCGACGGGGTCTCTAGGTCGACAGGTCAAAAGATCAACATGAGTTTTTCATGATTTTTGTTTTTTTCTTTAACCTTTTCATACTAAAAGATCCACGTGGACTACGATTGGAACGGTAATCTGTGCCGAAGCTCGCGAGCCATGTGAGGGGACACGGTGCACTAATTGGGGTTCCCGGTCACTCTACGAAGAAAACGACACCAAAAAAACAAACACATGTTGACCTTTTGACCTGTCGACCTAGAACATGTCGACCTAGACACTAGTTACCATCTACCTTCCATACCACACCCGGTAATACACCATAATAACTGGAGTTTCTCCCTTAATAACTATAATAAATAACAGCTGCCAATTGCAATATCCCGGAATGGATGATGAGCAACCACAGAATTTGGTCCAAATACATCATGTTTTTGAGGGATAATGGGAATTGCCTCTGAAGAGTGTTGAATAGTCTTTTATCTGTGATAGTATGTATTTTTGTGTAATAATTAAAAAAAAATATATTTTTAAAGATTTTAAAGTATTGACAATTGAAATTGTGAAATTGTCGTCAGTTAGCGCTGATACCTTTTGTAACTAATTGTTGTCCCACTAATGTGTCTGATTGTGCATCCAATACAAAGATAATACAAAATGTTTTAGGGACAGTATAAAGTATGTGAAAGTAGTGAATTAGTTAATGAATTCACTGTCGTGAGGTTAATCCTACAGGATACATGTGACACAAGAGTAATATTATGCTTTTATCTGTACCACAATACTTTTCTTATAATAAAAGGGGTAAGTCACACACATGAATGCCTAATAATTAATATTGTATTTATACTTCAATATATTGCGATCCGGTATGCAATACCGGCAGTGTGGATGCTAGCTGTCAGTATACAGACAGCGGCATCCCGTCTGCCAGAATACCAGCAGCGAGGTGATGAGTCCCCTCACGGCTTGCTGCGCTCGGCATGCATCGGGCGTGATGGTGAGCTTCACTCCCCACAGGTTCTATTCCAACTCGATTGGTGGCGTGGACCCACCAACAGAATGTGAATCATAGTTGCCTACCTTCTGGCAGCTCTCTTCGGGAGAGAGCTGCCAGGACGGCCCAGTGAAGGGGCTGGGCTGGGCAATGTCGAGAGGAGGGGGCGGGGAGGAGGCGGAACGAGGGCAGGGTTATAGCGGACCCCGTTTAAACCACGCCCCCCGCTCTGTAATGCCGCGATAACCGGCATTTTACAGCAGGGGGGCGTGACTATGATGACGCGATTCAACAAGAATCGCGTCATCTACTGTCCAGACCACCCACTTTACTCTCAAAGTGGGCGGCCGGGCAGGGGGGGACTTAAAAAAACGGGAGACTTGTCTGCTCTTCCGTGGGGCCTGGAGGGTCACCCGATTTTCGGGAGCCTCCCGGCCATTCCGGGAGAGTAGGCAAGTATGATGTGAATTAGGGGCAGGTGTCGGCATGACATTCGTCGGTAAAATGTCGGCTGTTGGGATTCCGGCGTCAGTCTCCGGAATGCCGGGAACCTGACCGCCAGTATTTTGACTGCATCCCATGAATGCAAGTATGAGATAATATCAGGAGAAACAGGGCAGCATGCTTTCACATTCCCAGATCAAAATGTATCCAAATACAATCAAATAAAAACACTTACAAATAAACTGTAATAGGCTGTGCATTGTTCAGTTATAGATAATATGCACAATAAATCTTTCACAGATATAAATTTAGAATATAGTTTACATTTTACACATCGATAGAGTGTTACTGCCATCTATTGTCCAAAGGAAGTACTGATGTCTGAAACTTAAGAATGTAGAACCCATTACTTTAGTTTATACTGAAGTTACATTAGAACTGAAAAGTGAGAAATTAGTTTGGATGCCTCTGAGGAGCATTGTAATTTACTGCCTGCACCATTTTAGCTAGGGCCGCTGCAAGGGGTTATGGAGCCAATGGAAGTAGTTGGTTGCTTTTGGTCACCGCACACTTATCCTTTGTGATGGACTAAAGGTGCATACACACGGAGAGATTTTGGCTATGAGAGATTTTGACTAACTTTTCCCTTGAACTGGCAGTAGGAGATTTTGACTAACTTTACCAGAGATTTTGTCTAACTATGCAAGAGATTTTGGCTATGGGAGATTTTGACTATCTCATTTAAATAAGGGGATGAGTGTCATATATAGGACGATTTTACAGGGTGGCTGGTATTTAAATAGCTGAAAGTTAAAAAAAAAATTTGCGTGGGGTCCCCCCTCCTATGTAAAACCAGCCTCGGGCTCTTTGAGCCAGTCCTGGTTGTTAAAATACAGAGGAAAAAATGAGTAGGGTTCCCCCATATTTAGACAACCAGCACCGGGCTCTGCGTCCGGTCCTGGTTTTAAAAATACGGGGGACAAAAGACATAGAGGTCCCCCGTATTTTCCAAACCAGCACCGGGCTCCACTAGCCAGGGAGATAATGCCACAGCCGGGGGACACTTTTATATTGGTTCCTGCGGCCGTGCCATTACCCCCCCAACTAGTCACCCCTGGCCGGGGTACACTGGAGGAGTGAGGACCCCTTAAATCAAGGAGTCCCCCCCTCCAGCCACCCAAGGGCCAGGGGTGAAGCCCGAGGCTGTCCCCCCCATCCGTGGCCCGGTGGATGGGAGGCTGATAGCTTTTCAATAGTAATATTGTTCTTTACAGGAGGCCTACAGGTCCCAGCAAGCCTGCCCCAGCATGTTGGCACTTGGAGAACCACAAGTGCCAGCATGCCCGGACATAAAGGGCCCGCTGGCACCTGTAGTCCACCTGTAAAGAAAATATAAAAAAAAACCAACACATTCTTTTAAAAATCCTTTATTAAACTGGGTCTTCACCTGGGGGCGGCGGCCTTTAAGCTCTTTTGCATGGCCGCCGCCTTCCCAGGGCTTCCGGCGTCTTCACCTGGGGGGGGCGCCACCTCCCCAGGGCTTCTGGGGTCTTGCTCCGGCGTCTTCACCTGGTGGGCGGCGGCTGTTAAGCTCTTTTGCATAGCCGCCGCCCATCCAGGACTTCCACGACGTCTTCACCTGGGAGGCGGCGGCCTTTAAGCTCTTTTGCATGGCCGCCGCCTTCCCAGGACTTCCAGCATCTTCACCTGGTGGGCGGCGGCTGCTAAGCTCTTTTGCATAGCCGCCGCCCATCCAGGACTTCCACGGCGTCTTCAGGAGCTCTTCTCCGCTCCTCCTCCGCCGTCGGACTGACAGCCGCTGCCTCGCGCTGACTTATATAAGTCAGCGGGAGGGGGCGGGGCGATGACGCGGCGAGCCGTGATTGGCTCGCGGCGGCCATCTTGAATTTCAAAAATGACGCTGAGGCGCCATTTTTGAAACTGGTACCGCTCCGCTGCCAAACTCTGCAATAGAAAGGTAAATTTCCCCCGCCCGCACCGCTGCCGCAACCCGCCGCCGCCCGCACCGCCGCCGCCCACACCGCCACCGCAACCCACCGTCGCCCACACCGCCGCCGCAACCCGCCGTCGCCCACACCGCCACCGCAACCCGCCGCCGCCCGCACCGCCGCCACAACCCGCCGCCGCCCGCACATCGCTATCGCTGGGAAAAATCGCTGGCCTCTTAAAGTGTTAGCGATTTTGACTAACTTTTGCAGCGACATAGCCAAAATTGACTTGCCTGCACTGACTATTTTTCCCAGCGATAGCGACCTAGCGGGGACGCGCATCGCTATCGCTGGCTGTGTACACACGGAGCGATCTGCACTAACTTTCTGAGCGATTTTGACTATATAGTCAAAATCGCTCAGTTATATCGCTCCGTGTGTATGCACCTTAAGTTGCAAAGTACAGGTCTAATCATCAAAATTATATATCAAAGCCAGAGACTATTTCAACATGACAGATAAAGCTACAGAACTGCAAATGTAATGCAATTTTTATAAATTTAAATGTCAACACTACGACTTCTACACATGTACATTAGAGATGAGCGCCGGAAATTTTTCGGGTTTTGTGTTTTGGTTTTGGGTTCGGTTCCGCGGCCGTGTTTTGGGTTCGACCGCGTTTTGGCAAAACCTCACCGAATTTTTTTTGTCGGATTCGGGTGTGTTTTGGATTCGGGTGTTTTTTTCCAAAAAACCTAAAAAACAGCTTAAATCATAGAATTTGGCGGTCATATTAACCTCAAAAACCATAATTTACACTCATTTTCAGTCTATTCTGAATACCTCACACCTCACAATATTATTTTTAGTCCTAAAATTTGCACCGAGGTCGCTGTGTGAGTAAGATAAGCGACCCTAGTGGCCGACACAAACACCGGGCCCATCTAGGAGTGGCACTGCAGTGTCACGCAGGATGGCCCTTCCAAAAAACCCTCCCCAAACAGCACATGACGCAAAGAAAAAAAGAGGCGCAATGAGGTAGCTGTGTGAGTAAGATTAGCGACCCTAGTGGCCGACACAAACACCGGGCCCATCTAGGAGTGGCACTGCAGTGTCACGCAGGATGTCCCTTCCAAAAAACCCTCCCCAAACAGCACATGACGCAAAGAAAAAAAGAGGCGCAATGAGGTAGCTGACTGTGTGAGTAAGATAAGCGACCCTAGTGGCCGACACAAACACCGGGCCCATCTAGGAGTGGCACTGCAGTGTCACGCAGGATGTCCCTTCCAAAAAACCCTCCCCAAACAGCACATGACGCAAAGAAAAAGAAAAGAAAAAAGAGGTGCAAGATGGAATTGTCCTTGGGCCCTCCCACCCACCATTATGTTGTATAAACAGGACATGCACACTTTAACCAACCCATCATTTCAGTGACAGGGTCTGCCACACGACTGTGACTGATATGACGGGTTGGTTTGGACCCCCACCAAAAAAGAAGCAATTAATCTCTCCTTGCACAAACTGGCTCTACAGAGGCAAGATGTCCACCTCATCATCATCCTCCGATATATCACCGTGTACATCCCCCTCCTCACAGATTATCAATTCGTCCCCACTGGAATCCACCATCTCAGCTCCCTGTGTACTTTGTGGAGGCAATTGCTGCTGGTCAATGTCTCCACAGAGGAATTGATTATAATTAATTTTAATGAACATCATCTTCTCCACATTTTCTGGATGTAACCTCGTACGCCGATTGCTGACAAGGTGAGCGGCGGCACTAAACACTCTTTCGGAGTACACACTTGTGGGAGGGCAACTTAGGTAGAATAAAGCCAGTTTGTGCAAGGGCCTCCAAATTGCCTCTTTTTCCTGCCAGTATAAGTACGGACTGTGTGACGTGCCTACTTGGATGCGGTCACTCATATAATCCTCCACCATTCTTTCAATGGTGAGAGAATCATATGCAGTGACAGTAGACGACATGTCCGTAATCGTTGTCAGGTCCTTCAGTCCGGACCAGATGTCAGCATCAGCAGTCGCTCCAGACTGCCCTGCATCACCGCCAGCGGGTGGGCTCGGAATTCTGAGCCTTTTCCTCGCACCCCCAGTTGCGGGAGAATGTGAAGGAGGAGATGTTGTTGACAGGTCGCGTTCCGCTTGACTTGACAATTTACTCACCAGCAGGTGTTTGAACCCCAGCAGACTTGTGTCTGCCGGAAAGAGAGATCCAAGGTAGGCTTTAAATCTAGGATCGAGCACGGTGGCCAAAATGTAGTGCTCTGATTTCAACAGATTGACCACCCGTGAATCCTTGCTAAGCGAATTAAGGGCTCCATCCACAAGTCCCACATGCCTAGCGGAATCGCTCCGTGTTAGCTCCTCCTTCAATGTCTCCAGCTTCTTCTGCAAAAGCCTGATGAGGGGAATGACCTGACTCAGGCTGGCAGTGTCTGAACTGACTTCACGTGTGGCAAGTTCAAAGGGCATCAGAACCTTGCACAACGTTGAAATCATTCTCCACTGCGCTTGAGACAGGTGCATCCCACCTCCTATATCGTGCTCAATTGTATAGGCTTGAATGGCCTTTTGCTGCTGCTCCTCCAACCTCTGAAGCATATACAGGGTTGAATTCCACCTCGTTACCACTTCTTGCTTCAGATGATGGCAGGGCAGGTTCAGTAGTTTTTGGTGGTGCTCCAGTTTTCTGTACGTGTTGCCTGTACGCCGAAAGTGTCCCGCAATTCTTCTGGCCACCGACAGCATCTCTTGCACGCCCCTGTCGTTTTTTAAAAAATTCTGCACCACCAAATTCAAGGTATGTGCAAAACATGGGACGTGCTGGAATTGGCCCAGATTTAATGCACACACAATATTGCTGGCGTTGTCCGATGCCACAAATCCACAGGAGAGTCCAATTGGGGTAAGCCATTCCGCGATGATCTTCCTCAGTTGCCGTAAGAGGTTTTCAGCTGTGTGCGTATTCTGGAAACCGGTGATACAAAGCGTAGCCTGCCTAGGAAAGAGTTGGCGTTTGCGAGATGCTGCTACTGGTGCCGCCGCTGCTGTTCTTGCGGCGGGAGTCCATACATCTACCCAGTGGGCTGTCACAGTCATATAGTCCTGACCCTGCCCTGCTCCACTTGTCCACATGTCCGTGGTTAAGTGGACATTGGGTACAGCTGCATTTTTTAGGACACTGGTGACTCTTTTTCTGAGGTCTGTGTACATTTTCGGTATCGCCTGCCTAGAGAAATGGAACCTAGATGGTATTTGGTACCGGGGACACAGTACCTCCAACAAGTCTCTAGTTGGCTCTGCAGTAATGATGGATACCGGAACCACGTTTCTCACCACCCAGGATGTCAAGGCCTCAGTTATCCGCTTTGCAGTAGGATGACTGCTGTGATATTTCATCTTCCTCGCAAAGGACTGTTGGACAGTCAATTGCTTGGTGGAAGTAGTAAAAGTGGTCTTACGACTTCCCCTCTGGGATGACCATCGACTCCCAGCAGCAACAACAGCAGCGCCAGCAGCAGTAGGCGTTACACGCAAGGATGCATCGGAGGAATCCCAGGCAGGAGAGGAATCGTCAGAATTGCCAGTGACATGGCCTGCAGGACTATTGGCATTCCTGGGGAAGGAGGAAATTGACACTGAGGGAGTTGGTGGGGTGGTTTGCGTGAGCTTGGTTACAAGAGGAAGGGATTTACTGGTCAGTGGACTGCTTCCGCTGTCGCCCCAAGTTTTTGAACTTGTCACTGACTTATTATGAATGCGCTGCAGGTGACGTATAAGGGAGGATGTTCCGAGGTGGTTAACGTCCTTACCCCTACTTATTACAGCTTGACAAAGGGAACACACGGCTTGACACCTGTTGTCCGCATTTCTGGTGAAATACTTCCACACCGAAGAGCTGATTTTTTTGGTATTTTCACCAGGCATGTCAACGGCCATATTCCTACCACGGACAACAGGTGTCTCCCCGGGTGCCTGACTTAAACAAACCACCTCACCATCAGAATCCTCCTTGTCAATTTCCTCCCCAGCGCCAGCAACACCCATATCCTCCTCATCCTGGTGTACTTCAACACTGACATCTTCAATCTGACTATCAGGAACTGGACTGCGGGTGCTCCTTCCATCACTTGCAGGGGGCGTGCAAATGGTGGAAGGCGCATGCTCTTCACGTCCAGTGTTGGGAAGGTCAGGCATCGCAACCGACACAATTGGAGTCGGACTCTCCTTGTGGATTTGGGATTTCGAAGAACGCACAGTTCTTTGGGGTGCTACTGCTTTTGCCAGCTTGAGTCTTTTCATTTTTCTAGCGAGAGGCTGAGTGCTTCCATCCTCATGTGAAGCTGAACCACTAGCCATGAACATAGGCCAGGGCCTCAGCCGTTCCTTGCCACTCCGTGTGGTAAATGGCATATTGGCAAGTTTACGCTTCTCCTCCGACAATTTTATTTTAGGTTTTGGAGTCCTTTTTTTACTGATATTTGGTGTTTTGGATTTGACATGCTCTGTACTATGACATTGGGCATCGGCCTTGGCAGACGACGTTGCTGGCATTTCATCGTCTCGGCCATGACTAGTGGCAGCAGCTTCAGCACGAGGTGGAAGTGGATCTTGATCTTTCCCTAATTTTGGAACCTCAACATTTTTGTTCTCCATATTTTAATAGGCACAACTAAAAGGCACCTCAGGTAAACAATGGAGATGGATGGATTGGATACTAGTATACAATTATGGACGGACTGCCGAGTGCCGACACAGAGGTAGCCACAGCCGTGAACTACCGCACTGTACTGTGTCTGCTGCTAATATATAGACTGGTTGATAAAGAGATAGTATACTCGTAACTAGTATGTATGTATAAAGAAAGAAAAAAAAACCATGGTTAGGTGGTATATACAATTATGGACGGGCTGCCGAGTGCCGACACAGAGGTAGCCACAGCCGTGAACTACCGCACTGTACTGTGTCTGCTGCTAATATATAGACTGGTTGATAAAGAGATAGTATACTCGTAACTAGTATGTATGTATAAAGAAAGAAAAAAAAACCACGGTTAGGTGGTATATACAATTATGGACGGGCTGCCGAGTGCCGACACAGAGGTAGCCACAGCCGTGAACTACCGCACTGTACTGTGTCTGCTGCTAATATATAGACTGGTTGATAAAGAGATAGTATACTCGTAA
>NC_086455.1:22115428-22192928 GCF_028390025.1 Pseudophryne corroboree
ACAATATACCTTCTGCTTCTCAGTATTAATAAAGTATGACTGTTCCCATTGAGTATGCATCCTAGTCAAGCAACTGATAGATACTCGTGAGTTCCATACCTGTATTGAGGCAGCCTGTAGGAGACAGTCTGAAGTCATCTGGACCCTGAAATAAAAAATATGTTTCTTAAAGTAAAGACCACATACAAAAGTGAACATCCTGGTACAGATTGGCCATGTAAACCAGAGAAAACTGTACTTCCCACCACCTATAAGATGCGGGAGATGGAGATCTTGTGGATTTGTCCCTAGCAAAAAAAAGATCCTGGGCACATATGTCACCAATTCCACCAAACAGGGAAATGTAGAACACATGTAATTTATATCACTAAAGTCTCAGGTAATCAGTGATGGGAGAAGGGGAATCCAACTGTCGAGTCCCGTCGGAACAGTAACCTGTCGGAAACAATGCCGTTTCCGACGAGCATTGATTACACCCCATAGTGTGAAAGGGGGTCTCGAGCAAAAACCCAGGCTTTTTCTCTGAGGTTATAAACTTGGGTCTGAGCAGGGAAATTGGTATCACAATCAATTGATAGACCAGTAGATTAAAAAATACAAGTCTAAGTAAACATTTATTTCTATTGACATATTCAAATTTATAACGATTTTAATATAGAAATAATGATGCAGGGCGCACTTGCGGTACATTATTCTCTCCAAGGCTGCTTCTTGCCGTGTGCTCCTGCAATGACCCCTAGTCCCTCCGCATCTCTGTCTCCATCTGGGCTGTATGACTTACACCTACATCGTCAGGACCAAGGTGTCGGTAAGACACAGACACTGTCTGGGGCGCAGGACGCCACTCCCTGCATCGTCCACCTACTTAAGTCCCCAAGATTGACTTTTATACCTCATTTTCTGCCACAGTGCAGACATTTAAACATTGGCTTGCCAGTCCATATCCACAACACCTTGTTTGCACTGCTGTACTTTTTGACACTATGTTTTTTACCTGTGATTATTTGTATATGATCAGTATTTCATCTTTGCTTCATTAAAACTAGTACCGGATATTAACATTACACCACATAAAGGGTTGGTCGCTGTATCTTTTTTGCTCTTTCATTTACGTTTGTGAGGGAGCGCTACCTCTGTACAGGGTGGAGAGGTAGGGATGGTTGTGGGAGATGCCCACTCATAGGGACTCATGTGGGCAGATGAGAGCAGCTGATCTGTTAATGTGTATTCTGGTTGACTGGGGCAGAGTGCAGGTTGACCCCGCAGCTCTCTACTGAGGCTATGCAAATGCCTTACACATCCCTCTTGCATCACAGTGTGCAGTGTGTGTGTGTGTATATATATATATATATATATATATATATATATATATATATATATATATATATATATATATATATAATTATCCGGCACTCTCAGTGATATAAAAAACAACATGGACGGGTGCCCTTCCATCCAATTATAGATATGTAAGCATAAATAAAACCCACCAGTAGTCACTGAGTTAGAGTCAATGTTTCAGGGATCGAGTTCCTTTTATAAAGACCTGAATAATCTTGGAATTACTGCAACTGAAATGTCCTTTTTGACAAGTTCTACATCCAGAGATCTGGGTGCGCCATGGGATTATGTGTCACACCCAGGTTTTCCAATATCTTCATGTCTGAGGTTGAAGAGGACCTATTTTTTCAATGATCCTTCAGTCAGTCAAAGCATTAAAATGTTTTGCAGATATATAGATGACATATTGCATCTATCGGAAGGGATAGCAACTATTTTCATTGAAATGATGACTAAAATCAATACAGTGGATCCCAATTTTAAGTTTACATATGAATGCAGCACACAACAAGTGCACTATTTGGATGTGACAATAAGCCTCAATGGTGCAAATTAATGAATTACATCAATGCATTATAAAGAGACAGATCACAATACGGTCCTACAAGCAGATAGCCACCACCCTCCAACATTCAAATGGGGATTACCATACTCCCAGTTCTTATGGATACAACACATTTGTAGTGGCCCTACTGACACAAATATACAAATGGATAAGATGCTATCCAATTTTTGGAAACGAGGATACCAGTGGAAAGCTTGAAAGCTGCCAAAAGCAGAGCATTAGCAATATCTCATGAAGATGCGCTAATGGGTTCAAACACTACATCAACGAGTAATAAAATCGTGTGGACACAGGATTACACCACTGCCAGTATAGATCTCAAAGAAAGTGAAGAGTGTGGCCTATTATCATGAATGATAAAGATCTTCCCAGTCTTTGTGACACATCGACTCTACCATAATTTAGACGAGGCACCAATATTAAGAACACTGTGGTCCATAATGACATTTCTGGGCACAAAGATGGGAGACCTCAACACTTCATGATGTGCAAACCTGGAAACTATTGTTGTGCAGGCTATACAACTTGCAGCTTTTTGGAGGTGGGATATACTTTCCGCCACCCTCGCTCAGATAAAATTGATACCATCAAACACCCAGTGACTTGTTCAACCAAATTCATTGTTTATTACATCCGATGTCCTTGCAGATTATTATACATTTGCAAATCCACTTAACAATTGAAAGAAAGGATGGCCCTACATCACTCTAGTGTTAGAGCAGATTAGGAGAGAAAAGCCTTGGAACAACCAGTCGACATATATTTTAAAGAGTTTAACCACATCTGTCTGCCATTTGCTACAAAATTATCAATTGGGTACCGCGAGTCAACGCGGAGGGAACCGTGGTGAAATTCTACTACAAAATTGGGCTAGATTGATCCACACACTACAAATGGTGCATCCCTTTGAACTGAACGACACTCTCTCCATAAGTTGCTTCCTCTAATTTTGCATTCATTTTCTGACATATTAGTCATAGTTGCTTTCCCTTCAAGATTCAGGCACTGAGGTTCCATTACTGCATCCAACTATAGGATCACATTAGGCCCTTTGTCCAGGAATTTGCGCATGGAGATATCAAGAGTTTTGTCATGGTTCATACAGCCACATTGGTAATGTCGTCACAGTGCAACTCCATTGTGCATGCCAATTTATCTGAGATGCACAATTCAAACATAAGTAGGTACTATAGTTCCATTGATTTATACCCAAAGATTGAGGATCATTATACTTCATAACTTATTCCACTATCCACTGTTTAATCTATGTGGCACTCGGTATACACACTGTGCCTGTTCCTTTTTATAGAATATGGTTGGTCACAGTATTGAGATTCTAAAGCTACCATATACAAGATGCACCATAGAGACGCTACCAGCATTATATCCCACCTCTTTGTTTGTAGTAGTTCCCTAGGTGATCGTTTACCATCCTTAGCTACGCCTCCTGGAAGTGCCTGTGCAGCTGGCATGAGCGCGTGCCAATGATGTCATCAGACCTCCAAGCGTGACATGTGGCGGAACTTCACGTGTGCACCGGGTGCTGAGTATAGTTATAAATATTTTATTGTTTGTCATCTATTAAGGTCTTGATAAAAGGGACTTGATTTCTGAAATGCTGACTTTAAATCACTGACTACTCATGTTTTTTTTATCCCGTTTCCCACAAAACACACCGATATATATAACGGGGTCAGAGGAACAGGTACCATCTCCTGGGGTAGATAGCAGGGTGCAGCAGTTGAGAGATCGCACTAGTCCATTGGTTTGGTATTTGGTGCAACTGGCCTCAACCAGGTTTATTGTGCAGAAAAATAGAAATATCAAAATTACTACCTTGCCGTCCCGGCTAACTATACACTGGATAATCCTAACTCACTAAAAACACAATACAAGAGGTTTTTAACAGGCACAGCTGACTGGTTTTCAAGAGCAGGTATCTCTTACAGAGATTTTATAGCCTCTCCTTTTCCCTAAGCAGTGAGAGAGATCAATGATCAGGCTGATGCCTTTTTAACACACCCATACAGCTGAAAGTCCTTATTAGCCTTCTCTGTGGCTAAAAGCCCAAAGACACAAACTGGGCCTAAATGGATGGCCTCTCTTCTCACATCCAACCCTAGGACCCAATCCAGTTCTTACCAAAAGTCAAAAAGTCTCAGCAGAACCAACACAATATTCCTGGAGTTTTAAAACACATAGGTAAGAAACCTGGGGCTAAGATACCTGCCTTCCACCACTAATCCAGTGATCTTGTCACACAATGGCCCAGATTTATCAAGACTTGGTGATTGATAAAGTACCAACCAACCAGCTCCTAAAGGTTGGTACACACTAATAGATATATCTGCAGATCAATTGATCGGCAGATATCTCTATGGACGGATCGGGCAGTGTGCTGTGCATACACACTGCCCGATCCATCAGGGAGTGACGTCATGAACTGGGCGGGCGTGTATTTCTACCAGCAGGGAACACAAACTGTATATGTCGTCTCTGGGGTCCAGCTGTGTATTTACAAGGTGAGCAAACAGCATCTTGCTCTGCAATTAAGTTGGGTATTGATAAGCTGTATACAGGCTGGTGGTTATTTACTGAACTAATCCTCCGGGTTTAATATGGTTCTTTGATATTGTTATTTTGTGCCGATGCAATTAAATTTTCTGCAATTGAAAGCGACACCGATAACATCGCTTCTGGTGAGATGTTTCCATGTCCGATTGAGGTGGGACTTTATACGGGGGGGGTTATCATTTGTATTTGCTCAGCTGGATTGTCTTGTCAATGGTCTACAAGCTGACCAAAATGTTGACCTTCTTGAGAGGTCTATGGGCCTAATTCAGAAATGTACTCAAACCTGATGGTTTACGTACATCTCTGATGGCATGAGATCTGCACATGTACAGATGCCACACTAGACTTGTACAGTGGAACTAGTTCTGCATTCTTCCTGTTCAGCACTGAGCTACAGTATAAGCACCAATGGTGAATCTATAATGGGGTGCAGTGTGTGTGTGTGTGTGTGTGTGTGTGTGTGTGTGTGTGTGTGTGTGTGTGTGTGGTGCACATGGGCCCCTGGCTCAAGGGATGCCCACACCCTGCACCATTTCTTCTGTACTTACCTCTCCGGAGTCCAGCCTCAACAGCCGAAGCATTGTAAAATCACTGGGAAAGTGGTGTGACGGCCATTTTCTCTGCATTTTGCACATGCGTAGTAGGAAAATCACCGAAAAAATGGCCGCTGTACCATTTTCATGGAGACTGGCTCATGCACAGTACACTCTGGCACAGCACTGAGCAGCGCTGGCAGCTAAATGAGAGGAGAGAGTGCACACAGCCCTCCTCCTTTCTTGATATGCCTCTGCCAAGCACCCCAGTTGTTGTGAACTGTAGGGAGTGTGAAATATATATATATCCATAGAAATGTCCGCACTCACGTCCAATAAATCATCACCATGGGGTGCTGCTCATGATAACCCCGGAAGGGTTTCACATATACCAGGTGTGTTGGAGAATCCAGCAGAGGGCACTCACCAGTCCATAAGAGTATAAAGGTTTATTGATACATTATAATCACCAATAGTGTGTCGACGTTTCGGCCCATAGGGCCTTTCTCAGGACAATCAATGGAGACATCCAAACAGCATGCCAAATACACACATGTGTGTATTTGGCATGCTGTTTGGATGTCTCCATTGATTGTCCTGAGAAAGGCCCTATGGGCCGAAACATCGACACACTATTGGTGATTATAATGCATCAATAAACCTTTATACTCTTATGGACTGGTGAGTGCCCTCTGTTGGATTCTCCAACACACCTGGTATATATATATATATATAAAATAGGAGTATAGCGCCACGTGTGAGGGAAAAAACACCTAAAAATAAAAAATATATTTATATGTAAAAACACTCCCTTATGAATAATAGGGTGTCAGCCGTCCCCTAAAATTTCAGCATTGGTAAGATGCTGTATAATACTAAGGTGAATATGGGTAGGTAGGGGCTCTGGCGACCAACTGGTGTTTATATATAAAAAAAAATATTTAGCGGACTAAAATGCAATTTATAAAATCTTAAGACATAAATAGAATAAAGGAATTTGTAATTATTAAGAAACAGCTTATCTTAAGATGGAGGGTCACACAGGATACCCCAACGCGTTTCGTCTATCTGACTTCATCAAGGGGTCAGATGAAGTCAGATAGACGAAACGCATTGGGTATCCTGTGTGACCCTCCATCTTAAGATAAGCTGTTTCTTAATAATTACAAATTCCTTTATTCTATTTATGTCTTAAGATTTTTACATATCCATTTTTTAGTATATATTCTGTTTTACTACATTTTTATCATATATGTAGTTCTGTGAAAAAACAGTTTTTCTAAAAATTAGTGTTTTTTACTTTTTGCAAAATAAATTGTTTTCATTCTTTTACAAAAAAGGTCTTTTTATCATGTCCTTTATAAATTGCATTTTAGTCCGCTAAATAATTTTTTTTATATATAAACACCAGTTGGTCGCCAGAGCCCCTACCTACCCATATTCACCTTAATATATATATGTGTGTGTGTGTGTGTGTGTGTGTGTGTGTGTGTGTGTGTGTGTGTGTGTGTGTGTGTGTAATAGGAGTATAGCGCCCTTGTGAGGGGAAAAAATCACGAAAGATGTAAAAAAAAAACACTTATATGTAAAAAACACTGTTATGAATAATAGGGTGTCAGCCGTCCCCTAAAATTTCAGCATTGGTAAGATGCTGTGTAGTGTTAGGATGAATATGGATAGGTAGGGATTCTGGCGACCAACTGGTGCTTATATAAAAAATATTTAGAGGACTAAAATGCAATTTATAAAGGACATGGTAAAAAAGCCTATTTTGTAAAAAAAAAAAGTTAAAACAATTTATTTTGCAAAATGCATAAAAACACTAGTTTTGAGCCGAAACTGTTTTTTTTTACATAGAACTACATATATGGTAAAATGTGGTAAAACAGTATATATACTAAAAAATTGGGTATGTAAAAAAAGTATATAAAAAACTTAAGACATAAAAGGAATAAAGGAAATTGTAACTATTAAAAATAGCTTAATTTAAGATGGAGGGTCATACAGAATATGTTCCCTTGATTGTACTCAAAGACCACTGTTGCGTACGGGATCACTGGCTTTAGGAACAGTGAGGCAAAACTATGGGCATTCCTGGGCGGCGACTGGGAGCTCGTCTGAAGCCTACGCAAAATAAGCAGTCTCATGAGCGTTTTATGGGAGTGTGGTGGACATACAAGCGGTTGCATTCTCAGACACCATGCCGCAGCCACAGAAGCCATGTTTAGCTGGTGTTTTGAAGGAGACCCTGCTCCTGCCATAGGCTTCTGCAAGTGTTGATGTTGAGTGTGAGGATGGGCTGATGGTGGATTGTTTACAACCATCCATGGTGTGGAAAGTGGACATCTCAGTGTTTGCACATTCCGTCACATAATCCAAGAGAGAGAGAAAAGGGGTTGTTCCTAGTAGGCGCACAAATAGATCATTTAAAACATCACTTTTATTATTCTACTTGTCCCATTTGTATTGGACATAAACCAAGTAAACAAAAATAATAACAAATAAAAATATAAATAGAAGTTGTGCTCGGAAAAAGTGTGTAACTAAAACATATTACCGTGTCCGCTATATAGGTCTCAGTTATTTAAATGTATAAAGTATAGCTGCTTCATGAACATAGGTACATCAGTTTCTTGTAGATACAGTATATCATGACATGCTAATAGGACCCAACAGGTAAGTATCTGTTCTCTGAAGTAATAGATGTATTTACAGGTAAGTATTGGTGGTGTTACTGCTTATTACTGCTAATTACAGGGTCAGTGTAAAAGGTAAAATTTAAATATGTGCTGGGGTATTAGGGTCACAGACTTTATCACTGTAAAATGGACTGAAACTGAAAATCGACCTTTAGTAAATAAACTAAATATATCCCTGAGACTTCATCAGTGTTAAGTAATTACACTGAAGGGACAGCAGGTGGAGCTGTAATTAATGTGTTGTATTAATTGTCTGTGATATATCAATGTACTTGTTTGTTATAGGAATCCTCCAGATTCAGAAGTAGAGAGAGAAGAAGCATTATGCAGTAATGGCTGTTCACAAGGGTGTAGCTACCATAGGTGAAGGGTGTGCAGCTGCTATGGGGCCCAGAGCTGAGAGGGGCCACCTTCCCTGTCACAGTTACATGTGTTACATACAGGGTGTAGCTACCATAGGTGAAGGGTGTGCAGCTGCTATGGGGCCCAGAGCTGAGAGGAGCCCACCTTCCCTGTCACAGTTACATGTGTTATATACAGGGTGTAGCTACCATAGGTACAGGCAGTGCAGCTGCTACGGGGCCCCGAGCTGAGAGGGGCCACCTTCCCTGTCACAGTTACATGTGTTATATGCATTTTTCATCATTGGTGGTACGTAGGGGTCCTTTCAAACTTTTTCCTTGGGGTCTGCAAGGCCTCCCCTTACCACATTGACCGGCAGCTGCGCGAGGTCTGCGGTGTGTGACTGAGGAGGGGGGGGGGGGGGGGGGATGCGGACGGGCAGAGGAAGCAGGACTCCAGCCTGAGAGAGTCAGCCATGCCAAGTCTCCACCAGCAGCAGATCCCAAAAGGTTGGAGTGGAACAGCAGCAGCCAGCAGCAGTGACTCTGGTAAGACACATCTGTCTGTCACCACTGTTTTGTCCCTAATACCAATCTCTCCCGTGCCCTGTGTTCTGTCATGTCCCTGTCACCCCTGGCCTTGCCCCGTCACCCCTGGCCTTGCCCTGTCAACCTTATCCTGGCCCTGTCAACCTTATCCTGGCCTTGCTCTGTCACCCTTATCCTGGCCCTGTCACCCTTATGCTGGCCCCATTACCCCTATCCTGTCCCTGTCACCCATGTGCTTGCCCTGTCAACCCAATGCTGGCCCTGTTACCCCCATCCTGTCCCTGTCACCCATGTGCTTGCCCTGTCAACCCTATACTGGCCCGGTCACCCCTGTCCTGGTCCTGCCGCCCCTACACTGGCCCTGTCACCCCTATCCTGTCCCTGTCATTTCTGTCCTGGCCCCGTCGCCCCTGTCACCCCTGTCCTGACCCTGTTGCATACCCTCCAACTACCTTTTTGGCAGGTACAGTACCCGCAGCGCCTCCAGACCCTTCCCCTTCACCACATGCGGCACTCAACCCCTCCCCCACACACTGCGCCTCCAGACCCCCTACACCACCCACGGCTCCCACTCCTCCGCCCCTTCACCACCCACAGCACCTCCAGACCCCCTCCACCATCCACCCCCATATATGTCTCAGTGACGTGCGGTGGGGTGAGGCAGAGCCTTTCGTGTCATACTTACGTTTGTTCCAGAGTTTTGATTCTATAAAGTATATGAAAAATACAAAGAATATGTTAGAAATATCTTCTTTGCACTATTCTAATCATTTTTATAGCCAAAACTCTGGAGTAAAAAGTCTATGGCAGGTGAGGCAGTGCCTCACCTGGCTATCTTTTCCGCACCTCTCTGATCAAAACTCACCAAATTTCCAGGAGTTTATACTGCTACACCTGTGTATAATGCCCACATGTACCCTCTGGCTCATATTTTGTGTGTAAATCTGGCTCTGGTGCTAGCTAGTGCCTCCTTAACCTTTTGGCTCACCGCACGTCCCTGATATGTCTCCCCCCACACCTGCCCCCCTCCACCCGCAGCATCTGCAGACACCCTCCTCGATCCGTGGTCCCCCCCTCATCTACCTCTCCCCCACCCATGGCACCCCCGGAGTTGCCCCTCCACCACCTCCGGACCTCCTTCCCCATCCGCCGCACCACCCATACCTGCCCCTCCCCTACCCACGGCACCTGCGGACCCCTACCCCACCCCTGGCACCCCCGTCCCTTCCCATCCCACAGCACCTCCGGAACCCTTCACCCATCTGCAACATCCCCGCACCTGCCCCTCTCCCACCCGTGGCACCCCTCCCCCACCTGCAGTGCCTCCGGACCCCTCCCCCATCTGCGGTCCCCACTCCTCTGCCCCTCCCCCACCCACAGCACCTCCAGACCCTTCCCCATCCAGGCCCCCCCGCTTCCGCCCCCCCTCTACCCGCAGCATCTACAGACACCGTCCCCCCGCACCCGCTACATTCTGTACATCGTGCCCTGCAGGTGCTGTTCACACCATCGCAAGGGGCTGCGCCTCCTTCACCATTGCATGCCCTTTCATTGTGCAATATATAACCACTAACAAAGGAATGCAGGTAATGCTCCATATAATACAAATATTAAACCTCAGATAGGCATGCAAGGGTTAAGGGGGCGTAGCCCCTTGCGACGGTGTGAAGCACCTAGTATATATATATATATATATATATATATATATATATATATATATATATATATATATACATACACACACACATACATACATTTTATATATTATATATATATATATATATATAAGTTCCAAACAGTCCACACTCTGGCCTTTCAAGTATATGCTGGGGTGACTTCCATTATAGTGATAGGTATTGGTCTATCACTTTCCAATATACATCCAAAAGTAAAGGAGCACTCACCAGTCTTCAAAAGCAAGTTTTCTTTATTTTCAGTGGATCATATGAAACAGGGGTGTATCGACGTTTCGGTCCCCAGTTTGGACCTTCTTGACAAAGGTCCAAACTGGGGACCGAAACGTCGATACACCCCTGTTACTTTTGGATGTATATGTATATATATATATATATATATATATATATATATATATCTATCTATCTAGATAGATAGATAGATAGAAAAGCACAATATAAGCGGCACTCCAGGTCTTAACTCAAACGGGTACAGTCCACCGGTTTTGATTTGCAATGTTTCGGTTTTAATCACAAACCTTCATCAGGCATATACAAACAGAGAAAATCTAACCTATATAACAATTGAAATCACCAGCTGTAGTGCAGTCCAGGAAGCCTCAGTGTTACACTTCCTCTGACATCATACAGCTTGGACAAATTACATAATTAGAGTGTGTTAACCCTTCACCACACTACAGAAATGCAAATGAACGAGAGACGGTTACTATGCACAAGCTTCATTGTGAACATGGAACGTCCTAACAACAAAGACGACGTCAGAAGATTCCTAGGAATGATTACTTGCTTAGTTAAGTTTATTTCTCAACTCTCTGAATGAACAGCCTCTCTTAGATGGTTGTTGGACAAAGATAACGACTGGATGTGGTCACATGAACAAGAAGAAAGTTGGCAAAACTTAAAACAGATCAATACAGAGCAACCAGTGCTAAAATTCTTTGATCCTGCGAAAAGAAAAAGAATTTCAGCAGATGCTTCGCAATTTGGCCTAGACTCAGTGCTGTTAGAAGAACATGAGGATACATGGCAACCAGTAATCTATGCATCTAGAGCACTGACAAGTGCTGAAACAAGGTATGCTCAGATAGAAAAATAACTTTTAGCGATCACATATGCATGTGAGCGATTTAATCAATTTGTGTATGGTCAAACATTTACAGTGGGAACTGACCACAAGCCATTGGTAAATCATGACTAAATCATTACATGACTGTCCCATGAGAATTCAACGAATGCTTATCAGACTACAGAAATATGATGTACACTTACTGTACTGTCCCAGCAAATACATGTACATTGCTGATACACTTTTTCGTGCTGTGGACAAAAGTGAAGGTTCCAAAAGTCTGATGGATGAGATAGAAGCCTATGTTAATTTGATCGTAGCTTCTCTACCAGTGTCTCTTGCAAGACAAGAACAGATTAGGAAAGAAACTGAGACAGATGACACAATGAAAGTGTTGAAAGATATCATTCTGAAAGGTTGGCCAGCAGAACAACATGTGTGCCTGCTGTCTATCCATGATTATTGGATGTACCGCAGTGACCTTACAGTTGTCGATGGTATTATTTACAAAGGCAATAGGTTTGTAATACCTGCACGACTAAGAAAAACTATGTGGTGCAAGATACATGAAGGCCACTTAGGAGAAGAAAAATGTAAGCGGAGAGCATGTGAAGTTATGTATTGTCCAAGAATGAACCAAGACATAGCACAGATTACAGCTACATGTGAATTATGTCTTACGTATAGACCGAAAAAACAAGTCGAGCCGCTGAGTCCTCATGCAGTGCCAGAGAGACCGTACCAGAAAGTTGGCGCATATTTGTTTGATTGTAATGGGAAAACATACATTGTTGTGACTGATTATTACTCTAACTACCCTGAGGTGAAGACACTACATACAACTACTAGTAAAGCCGTAATCAATTGCATGAAGTCAATCTTTGCAAGGCATGGTGTTCCTATGGAAGTGTTCACTGACAATGGTCCTCCGTTTCCAGTGCTGAATTTAGACAATTTGCTGATGAGTGGGAATTTGTCCATACTACGTCAAGTCCCCACTATCCACGCTCAAATGGGTTGGTGGATAGTTCAGTAAAAACTGTAAAGAGTCTCATGATAAAAGCTCAAGAAGGTAAAGAAGATTTTTACAAAAGTCGTTTAATCTACCGCAGTACACCTTTACAGAATGGACTTTCTCCTGCACAAATGCTGATGGGAAGGAGGATTAGAGCAAATCTCTCAATACATGATGAACTGCTTAATACACATAACTCAGCGTTGGTCAGACTGAGTAAGGAACATCAACAGGTGAAACAGAAACTGTTCCATGACAGGCGAACAAAAAGCTTACCTGATCTAAAATCGGGTGACCAAGTCTGTCTCAGAGATCATGAGAAAGGTATTTGGGTTCAGAAAGGTATTGTGCAAGCACAAGTAGCACCAAGATCCTATACTATACGTACAGAGCGTGGAATGGAAGTAAGAAGAAATCGGGCGGATTTAAGATCTCAACCTAACCATAATGAAGACAACATGACTGAAGAATACCCTTCATCTGACATGTATGATGATCCGGATAATGGTGAACAAACCACTATTCTAGAAAGGTCCAACATGGTAGATGAAATACAGACTGTGTATGAAAGACCCAAAAGGGAAATACGCAGACCTGAGAGACTCATTGAAACATGTTAGATGATGTTCTTAATATGACGTTGTTAATTGTTGCATTGAAGCGTACAGGGCTTATCTTTAAAGAAAAGGATGTGATGTTAGTGTATTAGAATGCTTAAGAATGCTTAATATTTGTAGCAGCAGCTAGGAGTGTTACTGATGAGAGATTCAAAATTACTTATGTAATTTCAAACCGGGCTTTGCTCAGTGGAAAATCACTAAAATGGGTCACTTCTAATTCAAATTGATATTCCATATGGTGATATTTGGTCCGATACTATTTTAAGTATTGTTTATTTGCCTTTTGAAGACACAATAAGATGTATGTCCATATTGTGATTCTTTGATTATAATACACCCCTGATGAAGTCTGTAGGACGAAACGCATTGGGTTAAAACATTGTTTCTGACATTTCTTCAAGGAAGATCACTCTTGATGTTGTTTGAACTACCAACACAAGTATTGTCTGTACAAACATAATTTATTGTCATCTTGGGCAAATTGTAAACAGTTTTATTTACTGTATTTTAAAATAAAAAATTTATTTTTTAAGATTGTTTTATTATACAAACAAAATTTGTGCATACCAAAGAATGACATCAGCTCCCTGGGGAAACTTTTATATATATATATTTTTTTCATATCAGACGTTGGACCGTACTGAGGCTTTAAGGTGTTATGAGCCCATACTGTATCATACTAAGGCTATGTGGGACCATACTGAGGCTATAAGGCGTTATAATGAGCCCATACTGTATCATACTATGGCTTGTAGGTGGGACCATACTAAGGCTATAAGGCGTTATAATGAGCCCATACTGTATCATACTATGGCTCGTAGGTGGGACCATACTAAGGCTATAAGGCAGGGCCGTAACTAGGTGTGTGCCGGCCAGGCCTTACACACAGCGCATATGTGCTATGGGCGTAGGACCGACCAGCAACACCCACAGGGCCGCACTGTGCTATTCTTTTAAAGCACTGCCCACTGTCAGGTATGTACAGATGGAGCCGCCGTTATCTTTGCTCCATGTGTGACTAGGTGCGCGCCTGGGCGCACCTAGTCACTGTGAGAGTCTCCGCCTGGACAGGACAGACGCACCCCATTCACTTGAATGGAGATGGTCTCCGCCCGCGCGCCAGCACAGAGACGCTCTGAATGGGAGCATCTCTGTGCTCTTCAGGCGTGACTAGGCGGACGGATCGCCTAGTCACGTGGGAGTGCACGCCTGCGACTAGGCAGCAAAGATAACAGAGGCTCCATCTCTGCTGGGCACACCACTACATACATTACCGTGGGCAGTGCTGCCCGCATTCTCTGCCCCCTCCCAGCTCACTCATCCACCTCCGGCTGCAACTCAAGCTCTGCAGCCCTCCCTCTCTCGTCCCCAGGCAGCTCGGCGCTGACACTGTAGACAGTGCTGTATTATTTAAGCCAGCCGCAGCATGTGTGATTGCGCTGGGCTGTCTTAAAACGTAATTGCCTGTTCGGTGATTTGACAGCTGCCGGCAGGTATCTGGGTGAAGCCCCCCTCCACCTCCTCCTCCTCCTCCTCTCCCATTCACTGTCATACCCTCTCGATAGTCATCCAGCCCTCCTCCTCCCTCTTTGCTTTAGTTCCCCACTCACTAGACCTGTCAGGGAGCGCAGGCGGCTTTTGTGTGAGGAGGGGGAACTGGAAGAAGCGGGTTGACCCAGATACACCAAGATCGAAATGCACCAGTTAGCGGTAGCTGGAAACTCGGGATATTACATCACACACCCGGCGCCCTTCCTCCTTACAGTCACCGTTGGGTTTCTGCTGGTATAAGCAGAAGGTGATGCTGCCGCAGCCTCAGGTGTAGCGGGGTGGAGGGGTGTGTGCAGATGGCAGATGCTGGTAGCTCCTCATTGCTTTGAGATGATCATAGAGCCATAGATTACTTTTGTCTGAGGAGCTAACAGTCTAAGGTGGGAGGGGAGAGGGAGAGAGAGAGGAGGAGCAGATAGGCTGTTGTAACCAGGGCCATTACTAGGTGTGGGCGGATGGTGCTTAGCACACACCGCATCTGAACTATGGGCGCACCATCCGCATCCACCTGCTATGTTCCGGAATGCAGAATACAGACACGCACTTACTGCGATTCTGTGCCTTGCCGCCTCCTCAACTGTTAAGTATACCAGACTCCTTAACACAGCAGCGGGGTCGTGTTACCGCCTCCAGAACCGTCAAACTCATCATTGGCACCCGGTTACTAGCAGCTACCTTCTGACCTGTCAAGTGCGATACTGTCACCCAGTTCCTGAACACAGTGGCGGGGACATGGAAGTGGTCAGGCAACCTACTACACGCTACATGCACTCTCTCCCTACTTCCTCTCTCCCACATCCACGCTTTTTAGAGATGTGATAACACTATTATGAGAGAATGGTCTGGGTAACCACCACTTGAATGAAGGGTCACTTTTGTCTAATGTATTAACTCACGCAAACACATTATTCCTGATCACGTTATCATTTAAAAGCAAACTACACACACACATCTCTTCATTTAATGATATGGACACCTCACTATTTATTATAGAGGTCACAAGTTTGTGGATAAAGCTCAATATGTTAAGTGCTTAATTTAGCTGCATTTAAATATGCTAAACATGGATCATTCGGTAATGTATACAATGGAGATCTGCCTGCCGTTATGTGTAAAAGGGGGCTCTGCCTGCCGTAATGTGTAAAAGGGGGCTCTGCCTGCCGTAATGTGTAAAAGGGGGCTCTGCCTGCCGTAATGTGTAAAAGGGGGCTCTGCCTGCCGTAATGTGTAAAAGGGGGCTCTGCCTGCCGTAATGTGTAAAAGGGGGCTCTGCCTGCCGTAATGTGTAAAAGGGGGCTCTGCCTGCCGTAATGTGTAAAAGGGGGCTCTGCCTGCCGTAATGTGTAAAAGGGGGCTCTGCCTGCCGTAATGTGTAAAAGGGGGCTCTGCCTGCCGTAATGTGTAAAAGGGGGCTCTGCCTGCCGTAATGTGTAAAAGGGGACTCTGCCTGCCGTAATGTGTAAAAGGGGACTCTGCCTGCCGTAATGTGTAAAAGGGGACTCTGCCTGCCGTAATGTGTAAAAGGGGACTCTGCCTGCCGTAATGTGTAAAAGGGGACTCTACCTGCCGTAATGTGTAAAACGGGGACTCTACCTGTCGTAATGTGTAAAACGGGGACTCTACCTGTCGTAATGTGTAAAACGGGGACTCTACCTGTCGTAATGTGTAAAACGGGGACTCTACCTGTCGTAATGTGTAAAACGGGGACTCTACCTGCCGTAATGTGTAAAACGGGGACTCTACCTGCCGTAATGTGTAAAGGGCCCTCTATCTGGCGTAATTTGTGACAGAGGCTCTACCTGGCCTAATGTATGTTAGGGGCTCTACCTGGCATGTGTGACAGGGCTCTACCTGGTGTAATGTGTGTAACTGGCATACTGTTCCGTGTAATTTGAATAATGGAGACTGAATTTGTATTATCTTGTGGCCATGCCCATTCTCCATGAAGCCACACCCCTACGATGTGCACTGGCCCTATATTAAATATAAGAGGGGGCGGGGGGTGTCTTGCCGATGCTGTATCTTGCACACAGCACTAAAATGTCTAGTTACGGCACTGCTATAAGACATTGGGGGTCATTCCGAGTTGATCACTAGCTAGCTACTTTTTGCAGCCGTGCAAACGCATAGTCGTCACCCACGGGGTAGTGTATTTTCGCTTTGCAAGAGTGCGAACGCCTGTACATTTCGTACATTTTGTGCAAAACAAGACCAGCCCTGTAGTTACTTATCCTGTGCGATGATTGCTGCGACGAAGGTCCCAGAATTGACAACAGACACCCGCCCTGCAAACGCCTGGACACGCCTGCGTTTTTACAAACACTCCCAGAAAACGGTCAGTTGACACCCATAAACTCCCACTTCCTGTCAATCTCCTTGCAATCGGTTGTGCGAATGGAATCGTTGCTAGAAGCAGTGCAAAACAACGATGCTTTGTACCCATACGCAACGCATGCGGATTGTGGCTCATACGCATGCGTAGTTTTGCTGTTTTTTAAAATGATTGCTACGCAGCGAACAACAGCAGCTAGCGATAAACTCGGAATGAGGGCATTTATAATGAGGCAATATCGGTGCTTGCTGAAATAATTCTAGGGATGTGAGTATAATGAGGCGATGATGTGAAATTCTGAGGCTGATGTTCACCGCATCAGTTTTGACAAACCATATTCTATTAGCTGTGGACATTTTTGGTGTGCATGCTAACTTTTTATTTTTTTGTCAACAGAAAATTAGACTTACCTATTTTCACCAAGCCACATACCTTAAAGCAGGTGTCAAACACAAGGCCCGCGGGCCAAATCCGGCCCGCCAGACCTCGTCTGATGGCCCGCGGACTCACATTTCAAACATGGGTGGGTCCGTGGGACGCGCTTTGCTGCAGCCAATCCCTAGCCTGCCAGATTGATTGATGGCTCTGTGGCCCGGCTGCAAACTTTAAAAATAGGAGGTGGAGCCTTGCCAGTGCGGACTTGATGGCGCAGCTCTCCTCGATTTGGTGAGTTGTGCTTCGGACAGTGGATAACCTGCGGCTGGAGGAGGGTGTTGGGGTCTGAGAGCTGCCAGTGTTCCGCAGCCGGGGATCGGGGCTGGGTACTCCGTGATCCCGCGGCCAGCTCCGGGTGGTGATGCTGCTTTAGCTCTGAGCTGTTACAATCAGCGGTGACAGGGGGGCTGACTGTTCCCGCGGTGGGGGCTGGTTCAGGTCCCCGAGCTTCCGGCATTACAATGAGTCTCACTGACTCATTTAATGCCGCCACCAACGCTGCGCCTGTCTGCCCACCACCAGTGCCCCGGAGCCCTGTGCATTAAGACAGTCACTGCACAGTCAGTGACTCGGGTCCCGACTCCCGGCCGGAGGGGGAGAAGGAGATGCTCTGCTTTCAGCTCCTCCACCATAGACTCAAATGCTGCATGTGCCCGACTTGTTTAACTATTCCAAGTCCCTCTCTCTATTGCTGTTCACACGGACACCTGGCTGTTACACCCCGGTCCTGATTGTCACCAGCGCCAAAAGTTCATGGGAGGGATGCATAGAGTCACTGGCAGCCATCTCCATGCACAGTGACAGCCCCTGATTGTAAGCACTACTGATGCCAGGCAGGAAAATGCAATACTATTGTTGTACAAGTGGAAAGTGCTGCTCCTCCTCTCTCTCGCTCCTCTGCCCCCCCTCTCTCTTCATGTAATTTATGATAATAAAGAGTGGACACATAGACCTACAGATACAACCGGCCCTTTGATGGGGACCAAACTGCTGATGCGGCCCCCGATGAATTTGAGTTTGACACCCCTGCCTTAAAGCATTTCCTCCATACTACACAATCTTTTACTTGACACACTAGCAATCCCCTACCAGTTAGTCAAATTACCTCCCCCTCTTCCTCCCCGAAAATACAATTTGTAAACTACTGTACATGATGGAGTACAATTTACGTTGATTGAGGGTTATAATATATAACTTACCTTTAATTGAGATTGTACCTCTTCTCGTTGCTCATCATCATCTTCACACTTATAGTACTTTATCTGCAATCAGTATTAAAAGTGTTCAGTGCATTTCACCCCGACTGTATTATACTAACACAGCGGCACTTGGCTGACAATGTCTGTGTGTAATGTACAGCAGAAAAATTTTAAAAAAAAATATCAGGGATAAAACCACCACTATGAAAGAAATGGAACATTCACATCCAGCAATAAAGAAATGAAATAGTAAAAGCATACTTGCCTACCCTCCCGGAATGGCCGGGAGGCTCCCGAAAAACGGGTGACCCTCCCTGCCCCCCGGAAGAGCAGGCAAGTCTCCCGATTTACAGGGGTCACCCCCTGCACGCCGCCCACTTAACAAGGAAAGTGGGCAGTCCGGGCAGGCGATGACGCGTTTCTTGTTGAATCGCGTAATCGCAACCACGCCCCCCTGCTGTGTAATGCCGGTAATCGCAGCATTACACAGTGGGGGGCGTGGCTTAAATGATGCGTTCCAGAAGCCACGCCTGTTCAGCCTCCGGCACGCCCCCATTCCGCCTCCGGCCCGCCCCCCTGTCGCATCACCTGACTGCCAGCCCCCCCTGCTGAGCCGACGGGCTGCTCTCTCCCGGAGAGAGCAGCCCAGAAGTCGGCAACTATGAGTAAAAGGTATATTATAAAATAAAAACATCCTGCTTACCTGGCTTCTGTTAGGAATAGTGATTCCATTTAAATAATTTTGTTTTATGGTTATCTGTTCATTCACAGCTGAATCGGATTCTAAGAAAAGAAAATACAGTAACATTAATAAGAGACAGGGGGACATATTTACTAACGTGCAGGTTTAAAGTAGTGAATATGTTGCCCATAGCAACCAGCCAGATTCTATTTATTTATCTAGCATTTTCTAGAGGATAATAGGTAGAATCTCATTGGTTGCTATGGGCAACATTTCCACTTCTGTAAACCCGCACTTAAGTAAACATACCCCCCTGGGGATCTACTCCATTTTCAATTGACTGAAAACATAAAAATTTGAAGCGATGGAATGGACTAGCAGGAAATATTTTATTTCTATCCACTTCAGGTTTCTCAGTTAGTTACTAAGAAAATAAATATATCCACTGAATTGCATGCGACTGGAAGCCCGGTGTAAACACTGAGGTCTGTTCCAACACTAGTCATGCCCACCCACTTATATCTGCTCCGTTACTAGCAGTGACGTGCGGTGGGGTGAGGCAGAGTCCTTCTTGTTATACTATCGTTCGAGATAGAGTTTTGACTGTATAAAGAATATGAAATATAAAAGAATGTGTGTGAAATATCTTTTGTATTATTCTAATATTTTTTATAGCCAAAACTGTGGAGTAAAAAGTCTATGGTAGGTGAGGCAGTGCCTCACCTGTCTTTCTTTTCCGCACATCTCTGATCAAAACTCAGTAAATTTCTAGGAGTTTATACTGCTACACCTGTGTATAATGCCCAGATGCTCCCTTTGGCTCATACATTGGCTGCAGCCAGTGCCTCCTGAGCCATTTAGCTCACCACACGTCTCTGGTTACTAGTCATGCCCACCCACTGAGATCTGCTCCGTAAACTAGTCATGCCCACCCACTGAGATCTGCTCTGTAACTAGTCATGCCCACCCACTGAGATCTGCTCTGTAACTAGTCATGCCCACCCACTGAGATCTGCTCCGTTACTAGTCACGCACACCCACTGAGATCTGCTCCGTTACTAGTCATGCCCACCCACTGAGATCTGCTGTTACTAGTCATGCCCACCCACAGAAATCAGCTCCGTTACTAGTCACACCCACCAACAGAAATCAGCTCCGTTACTAGTCACGCCCACCCACTTAGATTTGCTCCGTTACTAGTCATGCCCACCCACTGAGATCTGCTCCATTACTAGTCACACCCACAGAAATCAGCTCTGTTACTAGTCACACCCAACCACAGAAATCAGCTCCGTTACTAGTCATACCCACCAACCTAGATTTGATTTATTAATAGTCACACCCACCCACTGAGATCCACTCTGTTAGTAAAGGCATGCCCACCCACTGAGATCTGCTCCATTGTAATAGTCACGCCCACTCACTGAGATCTGCTCCATTACTAAAGTCATGAGATCCGCTTTTCTACCCTTAATAACTACTGTATCCTATTTCTGTAGTTTGGCTCTTGTCCGTAAGCTAGAAATATTGTACATTTTGGGGATATTAAAAGATTACTACTGCTCATTGTGAATGTTGGTTATGTGCCTCAGAGATCCACTGAGATCCGCTTTTCTACCCTTAATAACTACTGTATCCTATTTCTGTAGTTTGGCTCTTGTCCGTAAGATAGAAATATTGTACATTTTGGGGATATTAAAAGATTACTACTGCTCATTGTGAATGTTGGTTATGTGCCTCAGGATTTTATTGGTGTTATTATGGAGCATATCACCGGTTTAGTTTATGTGATGGGGATTGTGATGAGCAGAGAAAAAATATATATAATCTTTTAATAATGCCCCCATAATAGTTAACAGCTTAACTTACTCCTTCATTTCTTCATCAGTTACAAGAAAAACACACACAAGTGATTTTACAGAAGAATATCATAAATATAGCTTCTAACAGAGGAGCTTTTATAACATGCCAGCAGGATTTCTTCCCTCATCAACATAAAAGAAAATAATCTGGCACCCTCAGCGCCCACCGGGCCTTAGGCACTGGTCTAATGGATGATCTGCTTCTGCCTCCTGTCCACTGTCTTCCCACTGAGGATGCCCTACCTGTTTCCTGAGTAGGATGTTTCAAGTTACTCTTGGCTGTCCATGTTTTCTTCTTGCAAACTGTCAATAACAACACATTATATTTAAGAACCTTAATCACCAAATACACATTGGTGATAAACATATGAGCAACGGGCAGATTAATCAAATATTCTTACGAGGACAAGTGAAGTTGGCCATTGCAACTGATCAACTTCTAGCTATCATTCATGTAGTACATTTTATAAAATTATAACTATGAAGCTAGTTATGGGCAACATCTCTATTGGACCTTTTTAGATGCTTTGATAATCTCTCCCCAACTGAGAAGAGCAATGGGGACATTTTTCACCAGAATGTGACCTTGACAGCAGTGGGACCCTTGTTTACAAAGTCATGTGTCCACTTGACCACCCACTTCCATCGCTACAGGGTAATATACCTAGAGTCATATAATACTTAGTATTTTGTTGTGCGAGTCCCTATCTGTTGGTTGCTGCCTCTGTACTGTATATAAATAACTTACTGTACATTATATAAAATGGCAGAGGACAGTATCTAAGAGGTCCGGTAGCATTTGGGATTCTACTCACCCGAGGTGGGCTAAAAGGCATATTTATTGTTGTGATTAGAAGCCAATGAACAAATGTGTGAGGTTTAGTGTCCCCCTCTCCTTAGTTCTGTATAATTCATATACAGGCATTAAAAAAAGGTAATGATGCTTCTGTATATAATAAATTAGTACAAATTATACCTTTTCCAATTTTCCCCCGAAACAGCCATGCTGGGATGATAAGTAGTAGCAGCAGCAAAAAGAACAAATAATTGAGATTTTGATTCTGAGCATTATCTGTAATAAGTAGAGAACAGAGAGAAACATTTAATATTACAAAATGTACAGTATATTATAATCCATACTCAATTGACAAAAAGTTCTTTAGTATTGCTCTACACATAGCTTTTCGGTGAAATGCATAAGGCTGCAGAATAACACGCCACTTTCTTGAGAAGCAAGCGTTAACACAATCCAATGTGAGGAGGAAGTACTTACTGTATGGGCAAATTTATCACAACCTATATTTTTAATGCTGATGTGATTAAGATTCCGATGCTTGTCCTGTGGATACTCTGCCCGTTTGGTGGAAACACTGCCTGCCTGAAAAGCCTGGTCTACCTGTCTTGTCTGTACCCTTGCCTGTCTTGTTAACCCCCTGGTTACTCCTCAGTGTAATATCCTGCACTCAGCCTGCAAGTGGATTCCAGCTGCACAGTGCTCCATACCATCTCACTGTGTACCATCTGCAACAGCTGAGGTCCTGACCCTGACTGCCCTTTTCCTACATTCCTCAGTTATCCATATCTTGTGTATTTCTCCAGCCTCCTATCCTGTGGTCTCCAGCCAATTGTGTCAGCCCCTACTGCCGAAGGTATAAGACCTGACGGCATCCTAAGTGTGTTCACTAAGGGAACAACAGGCAACTGTTCTAGGTGGAAGACCCTCGCAGTGGCTCTAGTGGTTTTACGCTATTTTAATGGAGTCCAAAAACAATAATTAAAACATTAAGAGGCCTGATTCAGAGGTTGAGGCAGTGCCGATATTTGCGCAGTTATGCAATGTTCTTTGTACTGCGCATGCATCTGAGTTGTACTGTGCACGTGTCCCAATGATTACTGCAGTGGAGGACGCAATGAGAATTTGTACGCAGAGAAAGACAATTTCTGTGGGTGTTCCTGGGAGGTAACAGGGTGGCTAAAAAAATGTGGGCATGCCACAGCCTGCCCTGCGTCCAAAGATGCTGTTGCAGTTGCACTGGTGGTCGTGTTCCAAAAGACATTCTGAGAAACATAGAATTTGACGGCAGATAAGAACCACTTGTTACGTCTAGTCTACCCTTTTTTTTTTAACCATATTTTTATCTCAAAACTTATTTGATCCTTATTTCTTTGTAAGGATATCCTCATGTCTATCCCATGCATGTTTAAATTGCTCTACTGTCTTAGCCTCTACCACCTCTGATGGGAGGCTATTCCACTTGTCCACTACCCTTTCTGTGAAGTGATTTTTCCTCAAATTTCTCCTGAAGCTCCCCCCCCCCCACCCCTCCAGTCTCAGTGCATGTCCTCGTGTCCTATTGCTTCTCTTCATTTGGAGATTGTTTCCCTCCTGGACTTTATTAAAACCCTTTAAATATTTGAAAGTTTCTATCATGTCCCCCTTTCCTTTCTCTGCTCCAAACTATACCTATTGAGATTTTTTTAGTCTTTCTGGGTAAGTTTTGCGATGTAGGCCATACACTATTTTAGTTGCCCTTCTTTGCACAGTCTCTAATGTATTAATATCCTTTTGAAGATATGGCCTCTAGAATTGAACACAGTATTCTAGATGAGGCCGTACCAAAGACCTATACAGTGGCATTATTACTTCTTTCTTTCTGCTGCTGATTCCTCTCCCAATGCAGCCAAGCATTTGACTAGCCTTCCTCATTGCTTTGTTACATTGCTTACCTGCCTTTAAGTCATCTGAAATAGTGACTCCTAGATCCCTTTCCTCCTCAGTAGTTTCCAGTATAGTGCCATTAATACTATATTTAGCCTTTGGATTTTTGAGACCAATGTGCATGATTTTGCATTTTTGGGCATTAAACTGTATTTGCCACACTCTTGACCATTCCTCTAGTCTACTTAGATCCCCAGTCATTTGTGTAACTCCACCTGGTGTGTCTACCCTGTTGCATACCTTTGTGTCATCTGCAAAAAGGCATACTTTCCCTTTAATGCCATTTGCAATGTCACCAATAAAGATATTAAAAAGCACTGGTCCAAGTACAGATCCCTGGGGTACTCCACTGGTAACATTTCCCTCCTGTGAATGCACTCCATTTACCACAACTCTGTTTTCTATCCTGCAACCAAGATCTTATCCAATCAATAATCCTAGTATCCAATCCCCAGCTTCCAAGTTTATTTAGCAGTCTGCGATGTGGAACAGTGTCAAAAGCTTTACTAAAGTCTAGATGAGCTATATCCACGGCTCCGCCTTTATCCATCACTTTAGTCACACAGTCAAAAAAGTCAATAAGATTTGTTTGACATGATCTCCCCCCAGTGAATCCATGCTGTTTGGGATCGTGTAAATTGCTGGATTTGAGATAATCTACAACTCTTTCTTTTAAGAGTGTTTCCATCAATTTCCCTACTATTGATGTAAGACTCACTGGTCTGTAGTTGTTTGCCTTTTCCTTGCTTCCACTTGTGTGTAGTGGGACTACGTTCGCTCTTTTCTAGTCCTCTGGAATTACTCCTGTAGCGAATGAGTGGTTGAATAATTCTGTCAATGATGCTACCAGCACCTCTAAATTATTTTAGTATCCTTGGATGTATCCCATCTGATTTGTTCACTTTCAGCTTTGAGAGTTCTGTTAGGACCTTCTCCTCTGTAAATGTACTTTTTAATTTTCCTGAATATCCCTGCAACTTAACTGTGGCCCCTTCCCCTCTTTCAGTAGTGAATACTGAGCAAAAATAATTAAGATGATCTGCTATTACATTGTCTCCCTCAACAAGACTCCCAGTCTCCGTCTTTAGTTTTATAATTCCGCCATTTGTTTTTCTCCTTTCGCTTATATACATAAAAAAAGTTTTGCCTCCTTTACCCACTGACTGGGCCATTTTCTCCTCAGCTTGTGCCTTTGCACATCTGATTACCTTCTTAGTCTCCTTCTGTCTAACAAGATATATCTCTTTGTCTTCATTATTTTGTGTCTGCTTATATTTCCTAAAAGCCATCTTTTTTGTTTTCACAATATTTGCTACTTCTTTCGCAAACCACACTGGCTTCCTTTTCCTTGTGTTTTTCCTAACACTTTTGATACAAAGGTCTGTTGCCTTTAATATTGCACTATTTAATGTTTCCCACCTCTCCTGTACTGCTTCCAAGTTCCTCCATTCTGCCAAAGAATCGCTTACACATTTTCCCATCCCTACATAATCAGCCTTCCTAAAATCCAACACCTTTGTTTTTGTACGGGATGAGTAAGTCTCTGTCTGCATGCTGAACCATACTGCTTGAAGATCACTGGATCCCAGGTTTTCACCCACTTTTACGTCCGATATTCTGTCTCCATTTGTAAGTATTAAGTCTAATATTGCGTCTTTCCGAGTGGGCTCCCTCACCAATTAGTGGAGGGATGCTCCCTGAAGGAAATTTAAAATGTCTCTACTTTTAGTGGAACTAGCAACAGACACCTCCCAGTTTACATCAGGAAGATTAAAGTCTCCCATGTTTATTACCTCTCCTTTTAATGCCATTTTAGTTATGTCCTGCAATAGGTTCTTGTCCAGTTCTTCCTGTCCTGGTGGCCTGTATATCACGCCAATACGAATAATCGACTTCTCCCCTGTTTCTCTGGTCACCCAAAGGGCCTCAGTTTTTTCTTCAATACTTTGTATTAAGGTAGTATTTATGTTTTGTTTTGTTTTTTCACATACATTGCTACCCCTTCTCCGATTTTTCCCATTCTGTCCTTCCTAAATAAAGTATATGCCGGTATAGCTATGTCCCAGTCATGATTTTCATTTACAATTACTCTAATTGCTACAATATCTAGATCATCCCTCGTCATTATTGCAGTTAGTTCTGAGATTTTATTTCCTAAGCTCCTAGCATTTGCACACATAGCTTTTAGAGTTTTGTTTGTGCTTTTCCTGCTCCTAGCTATGTTCTTCTGTCTGCCTATGTTTATTTGGCTTTGATCCCAATAATCTTCTGTTGCTGTGGATATGCTTCCTATTCCCTTTGGATAAGGACATTGTGCAATAAGGAAGTATTGCCAGTACACAGAGGGGAAGACAGAATTCATTGCATCAGAAACTTCAATGTTTGGCTAAGGACATGGTGCAATGAGGAGAGATTTGGATTTATAGGCCATAGTCACACCATCTGGCAAGATAGGAGCTTATACAAAAGTGACGCCCTGCACCCATCTTCAAGGGGAACGAGAATACTAACTGAACAGTTTGGATGCTTCATCAAGAACTATTTAAACTAACAGAGGGGGACAGTGAACCAAATAGGAATAAAGCAATCTGCTCCCCCAACACAGAGGTATTGTCTCTGCAGGCAAAGGCTGGTGTGACTATGGCCTATGAATCCAAATCTCTCCTCATTGCACCATGTCCTTAACCAAACACTGAAGTTTCTGACGCGAGGAGTTCTGTCTTCCCCTCTGTGAACTGGCAATACTTCTGAAAATGTTACAGTGGTTGCCACCTGCTTCAGAGAAGTCCCTAACTTCCTAAATGCATATTTTATGGCCATGGGTTGAGCATTAGCCAGGTCATTTGTCCCTAGGTGGACAATAACATCCACCTGAGCATCCATAGGGCTGACCAGCACCTTGACATCCACCTGAGCATCCATAGGGCTGTTCTAATGTCTAATGGTGCATCTGATGCTGCTACGCAAAGAGGCAGATTAGAAACACGTGCGTGTAAGAAAGAAATAAGTACAAGTTATAATCTCAGAATTTAGTAATAGCCACTGGATTTAATATTCCTCATTAATCAAAGGTGGTCTGTTATCTTATTAACCAAGAAAAAACAGCAAATATACCAGACATACAATAAATAAATAAAACAAATAAGAATAATAATTTTGAA
This sequence comes from Pseudophryne corroboree, assembly GCF_028390025.1. Taxonomy (NCBI): domain Eukaryota; kingdom Metazoa; phylum Chordata; class Amphibia; order Anura; family Myobatrachidae; genus Pseudophryne; species Pseudophryne corroboree. The sequence continues at coordinate 22,142,367 of NC_086455.1, forward strand.
ATTTACTACACTTCCAAAAATGCTGTTTCTAATAAAGGATAAATCAGACATTTTTGTAAAATTTGATATAGAGAAAATTAATAATAGTATTGATTCTCATTAACTGAAGGAACGCATTTGGGTGACTGTTAAGGCCCCAATACACCAAACGACCAATCCATACATAAGCAATTGCAAAAAAATTCAAGATTCCCCAATGCACCAATATGCACCCATACATTACAGATGTATTTCAGTGATTTGGAGATTTTTTTCATCCAAAGATTGGATCTCCAAATCTTGGAAGTGCTCATACATCACCTCAATGGATAGTAATTTTATTAAACACATGTAGAAAATGTTAATAATGGACTGTACTATAAGATGAACTTGGAGAGATATATACAATTCTGATTGGGTACACACTGCACCCTTCTCATTTTTGTGATCGCCATATAATATAGTGAGCACAATAATGACCACTATATAATACAGAGAGCATGTGTATGAATGCCATATAATACAGAAAGCAAGTTTATGACCACCATATAATACAGAGAGCACAAGAATGAAAGCCATAAAATAGAGAGAGCACATTTATGACCGCCATGTAATACAGAGAACACATGAATGAATGCCATATAATACAGAGAGCATGTGCATGAACGCCATATAATACAGACAGCACATTTATTACCACCAAAAGATTAAAGAAGGAGAGTATAGGCCATTTAAAGGACAAGCTGGGAGTCTTAATCAATAACGATAATGACATAGCAGACAAATTAAATTAGTTTTTCTCATCGGTCTTCACAAGAGAGGACCAGGTGCGGGGATTAACACACAATCACAACAAAGATAATGTCCCACTGCTAAGTGCTTATTTAAGTGAGGCGGTAGTCTGTGACCGATTAAAAAAAGATTAATAAGTCACCTGGTCCTGACGGAATTCACCCAAGGGTTCTCATGGAGCTACACTCCAAACTAGCAAGACCACTATTTTTGATCTTCAATGACTCACTTACATCAGGCATGGTTCCCAAAGTCTGGCGTATAGCGGAAGTAGTGACGATATTCCAAAAGGGAAGTAAAGCTAGACCAGGTAATTATAGACCAGTTAGTCTTACATCTATAGTGGGGAAAGTACTGGAAGGTATTCTAAGGGATAGTATACAGAAGTTCCTTGAAGCCAATAAGGTTATTAATAGGAACCAACATGGATTTGTGAAGGATAGATCATGTCAAACAAACTTAGTAGGCTTTTATGAAACCGTTACTGCGAACCTTGATCAGTGTAAGGAGGTGGATGTAATCTTTTTAGACTTTGCTAAAGCTTTTGACACAATACCGCACATGAGACTTATCTATAAGTTAAAAGAACTAGGGCTAGGGAGCACAATATGCACTTGGGTCAGAAATTGGTTAGATAATAGGGAGCAGTGCGTTGTGGTAAATGGAACGTTTTCAAATTGGACTGAAGTACTAAGTGGTGTGCCACAAGGGTCTGTACTTGGACCACTAATGTTCAACATTTTCATTAACGATCTAGCAGTAGATCTAGAGAGCATTGTGTCAATTTTTGGAGACGATGCCAAATTGTGTAAGGTTATAAATATGGAGGGAGATGCTGAGTCTCTTCAGAACGACTTAGTTAAACTGGAAGCATGGGGAGCAAAATGGAAAATGAGCTTCAATACAGACAAGTGTAAGGTAATACACTTTGGTATTAAGAACAGAAATAACACCTACATACTAAAGGGGGTAAAATTAGGGGATTCTGTACTGGAAATAAAACTTAGGTGTTCACATAGATAGCAAAGCAGCAGTACCAAAAGTAGTATTACAGCAAAGAAGGCTAACAAGGTATTCGCATGTATAAAGCGGGGAATTGATGCAAGGGATGAGTGTGTTATACTCCCATTATATAAATCCCTAGTGAGGCCTCATCGTGAATACTGTGCACAATTTTGGGCGCCATACTACAAAAAGGATATCTTGGAACTAGAAAAGGTTCAGAGGCGGGCGACCAAACTGATTAAGGGGATGGAGACGCTGGAATATGAGGAAAGGCTTGCAAGGCTATGCATGTTTACACTGGAAAAGAGGAGACTAAGGGGGTAATTCAGAGTTGATCACTGCAGCAAATTAGTTAGCAGTTGGGAAAAATCATGTGCACTGCAGGGGGGGCAGATATAACATGTGCAGAGAGAGTTAGATTTGGGTGGTGTGTGTCCAAACTGAAATCTGATTTGCAGTGTAAAAATAAAGCAGCCAGTATTTACCCTGCACAGAAACAATATAACCCACCCAAATCTAACTCTCTCTGCAAATGTTATATCTGCTCCACCTGTAGTGTACATGGTTTCGCCCAACTGCTAACAAATTTGCTGCTGTGATCAACTCTGAATTACCCCCTAAGAGGGGACATGACCCACATTTACAAATATATAAGGGGACAACACTCAGAGCTTTCGGGGGATCTGTTTTTGGTAAGATCAACACAGAGGACATGTGAACACCCGCTTAGGTTAGGAGGAGAGGAGATTTCGCACACAGAGGCAAAAAAAATTTTTCACAGTAAGGACAATACGTATATGGAATTCCCTGCCTGAGAGAGTTGTAATGGCAGACTCAGTCAACACCTTTAAGAATGGACCAGATAAATTCCTAATGGATAAGGATATACAGGGTTATGGTGCGTAGTCATGCACTATAGTTATAAAAGCGGAATAAGGAATAAACAACGGCTGTCATTAGCAACAGACAAAATCAGTCCTAAAAATAATACAGCATAGGAGACCACAAATAGGTTGAACTCGATGGACAAATTGTCTTTTCTCAACCTCAGAAACTAGGTAACTATATAAGGCCCTCATTCAGCATGGATCGCATTTGTAGAGCTGCTCGCAGGCAACTTTGCAAATGTGATCCATAGTAATGCAAATGATTTCAGTACCATCTGTATGCGGATGATACTCAAATCTACCTATCCTCCCCTGATTTGTCACCATCTGTATTGGGCCGTGTCACTGAATGTCTTTCTGCCATTTCAACTTGGATGACATCTCGCCACCTCAAACTTAATATTTCCACCGGCCAATAGTAGTTACCAACCTGATATCTCTATCACTGTTGAGAACTCGGCAATCATCCCTACCCCACAAACTCGCTGCCTAGGTGTCATTCTCGACTCTGAACTGTCCTTTGTTCCCCACATTCAATCTGTCTCAAGATCATGTTACATATATCTAAGAAACATATCCAAAATACGACCATATCTTACACAAGACACAGCAAAATCTCTAATCCATGCTCTCATTATCTCCCGTATTGATTATTGTAATAGTCTCCTGACCGGTCTTCCCAAACATAGGCTCTCACCACTACAATCAATTTTGAATGCATCTGCGAGGCTAATCTTCCTCGCTAGACGTTCATTGTCTGCAGATCCGCTCTGTCAGTCCCTCCATTGGTTACCGGTATTCTACGGTATTAAATATAAAATACTTTTACTGACATACAAGGCTATTAACCAAACTGCACCAACATACATCTCTTCACTCATCTCAAAATATCTCCCTACCTGACCTCTCCGCTCTGCACAAGATCTGCGTCTCTCATCCACACGCATTACTTGTTCACACTCAAAATTACAGGACTTTATCCGGGCTTCACCCACTCTGTGGAATGCCCTCCCACGCACAAAAAGACTTGCCTCTAGTCTCCAAACCTGTAAACATTCCCTGAAAACTCACCTCTTCAGACAAGCCTATCAAATTCCAGACCCACCCACATAACCTACAGTGCTGCCCTATCTAATTACATCCTCTCTCTACAGTATACATAACATCACATATCTTGTCTTTCTTTACTCTCACACCCTCCTGACACTTGGCCAACATTGCGGGGTGATCAGATCATACAACCCATTAAGAACCTAGCAATCTGGTGGACCATTATGCAATAGGTAGCATCTATCCTTGTGTATCAATGGCTATTTCCCTATAGATTGTAAGCTTGCGAGCAGGGCCTTCCCAGTTTTGTTCTATTACTGTTGATCTAGTTGTAACGCGCGACGGAATATGCTGCGCTATACAAGAAACTGTTAATAATAATAATAATAGTAGGACGTATTACACATCTCCTTGCTGCATTTGCAATCCCAACACTGCAAACGCGTTGCAGCCTGGGATCAACTGGGATTCCCCTCAGACTGCCAGCTCAGAAAACCTCATCTTACCCAGACTGGCCATCCCAGGGGGCCTTACGAGGCCAAGAAAACTGCGTCCGAGAAGCAGACCTTGGTCTCACCACTCCTGGACACCTCTGTCCCCGCCCCACTTCTAGAATGCCTCTGCCTGTCATTCAGGCAAAATTGAAAGAAGAATATGGTACGTTACTCCTCTCAGAACGTCTTAGCCGTGCCAGGTGTCTCGCACCATGTGTTGTAGAGACGCCCAGTGTATTAGAACACATCTGCACATCAATATAAAAGCAAGCCGTTCCTGACTTACTGTGTGACTGCATCTGCCAACATCCTACTGCATCACTGGTCTATTGGGTGAGCTCCTGCTGCTGGAGGAATTAAGTCATGTGGTTCTCCTAAGTAGTGGCGTGTGCAACTAGCACTAAATGAACAGCGGGGGGTTGCTAAAGGTGAAACATCTCTTGAGGGCTCCAGGAGTTTCACTCTAATAGAACTGGTGCTTCCCTTGACTTCAAGCAAGTCCAAGGCAGCTACGTTCCCAACTAGTTCTGAAGTCCTCCATGGCATCTTGCAAGTTCAAGGATCTTGCCTTTCATAACAGATCCATAGTAATGCAAATGCAGTAAGGGTGTTACACATCTCCTTGCTACATTTGCAATACCAGCGCTGCTAACGCGTTGCAGCCTAGGATCAACATCACAACCATCACTCGTCATGTTCCACTCAGATTGCCTGCTTAGAAAGCCTCAGCTTACTCAGACTGGCTGTCGCAAGGGGCCTCACGAGTCCAAGAAATCTGTGTCCGAGACACAGACCTTGGACTCGCCACTCCCGGACATCTACGACCCGGCCCGCCTCCCGAATGCCTCTGCCAATCAATCAGGAAAAATCTTAAGAAAAATCTGGTACATTACTCCCGTCAAAACATCTTAGCCATACCAGGTGTCATGCACCATGTGTCGTAAAGACGCTCAGTGTATGAGAACACATCTGTACATCAATGGCAAAAGAGCAGACAAAAGTAAAGTCAGATATCAATAGCCGGGTTGGTATACTATCATCAAGGGAAGAGTGATTTAGATAATACAAACGGATAACAAGAAAAGAACACCTGTGTATCACAGTTCTGAAAGAATCTCTCAACATAAAGTACAGTAATGGGGTTAAATATGCTAATCTCTTATGTACTGGAGTGTGAATACATGATTAATGGTCTGGAGAATTCTGTTGATAAACTCATATGTTGAGCTCTAAGATCTGATTGACTACAGTTTATTTTTATGTTAATGCGAGCCATACTAGAGATTGCTTTAATACAGTCATTTACAGAGAGAACATTGTTAATAATTTATCCTACTGGCCCCCTGCTTCATCCAAAACCATTGAGTCCTAGGCAACACGATGGTTGAGCCTCCTTCCTCTCCCGTTTAATTTAAAATAAAAAAAGCGACCTAAAAAGGAGTTAGAGGAATCTGGGCCATCAGTTCCCACTTGGCTCTAGGATGTGTAATTGGTGATAAAGCTGGGACTCTTGTCCAGTGTTTTTCCAGTGACAATGTACTACCTGTTGCTTGAGTAGGGTTTTTCAAGTTTACATCATTATCTTTTTGTCTTGGGCGCTCAGTTGTTTGTGTTGTGTTCTTCAAATCTGAAAATAACAGATTGTTATAATTAGTGTCATTATGGCCTTAATAATCCAAAACCAAACACCTGTAGATTATAAATCTAATAGCAAGCGAGAAGATAATTTGGAACATATTTCAGCATAATATGACAATGACATCAGTCAAATCCTTGTTTATAAAGCCATGCGTCTTTTTCCCCACCCACTGTTACCCTTAGAATATGAAATGAAGTCATGAAATGCTCAACATTTCAGGTACTGAAGTAGAGAGAATGGTAAGAAATTACAGTTTAAATCAATACACAGTAAATCTTAACAGGAGTTGAAGCACAGAAGCAAAATGTATCAGTAGCAATCACCTAGCACCGATTGCTAGATGAGATGCCACTTTATACCACTACAAAGGACTGCCATGAATGAACACCATATAATACAGAGCGCACATTTATGAACTCCATATAAGGTCCTCATTAGGCATGGATCAAATTTGTAAAGCTGCTTGCAGGCAGCTTTGCAAACGTGATCCTGTTACAAGCTGCTCTGACGGTTTCCAAGACAGAAGGGATGCTAGGCAGCCGTGAGGGGTTCTGGGCCACCGGAGAGAATGTGCAGCGCTCCAGCTGCACAAAATTTAAAATTTGTAGGGAGCTGGTCTCAGTCGGCCTCTAGATTGGCTCCCCTCTACTTTTTCTCTCAGACACTCCTGCCTAGCCTTGCCAGTTATAGTCTTCTGTTACTGCAGGAGCGCTCGTCTCTTTGTGCTGTATCCGGATCTTCCTGGCCCCTTTGTCTACTTCAGTCTATCCTAGAAACCTGGTCTGTCAGTCAATAGCCTGAAAAGCCCATGCTTCAGACAATCCTGCAAACCTGGTCTGTCAGACATATCCTGCAAGTCTACGTTACAGCTAATCCTGCAAACTAAGTAGTGGTGTGCACAACTAGCTCTAAATAAAAAGTAGGGGGTTGCTAATGGTGAAACGCCTCTTGAGGGCTTAAGGAGTTTCACCCTAATAGAACTGGTGCTTCCCCCAACTTCAAGCAAGTCTAAGGCAGCTACATTCCCAACTAGTTCTGAAGTCCTTCATGGCATCTTGCAGAATCAAGGATCTTTTATCAGACCTCTCTACAGCGTCTTGCAAGTCCTAGGATCTACTCTTTCATAACACTATAACTGGCCGACACTGAGAAGTCCTTGGGAGTTCACTGCTCAGGATGGATCAGTCTCCACAGAATTCCATAGGCAAATGCAGGGGGGTTTCTGGTTGCCCGGAAACCCCCCTCCTCATGGTAAATGACTCAAATTATTTTCACCCCTTTCTCTCTGCGTGTTACAGCTATCTATCGCCCACCTGGGCAACCCAAAAAGTTTCTGGAAGATTTTTCTGCTTGGCTTCCTCACTTTCTATCCTCTGACATCTCCACCAACATTATGGGTGATTTCAATCTCTCTATTGACCGTCCACAATCTCCCCATGCCTCTAAACTACTCTCTTTAACCTCCTCTCTTGGCCTCTCCCAATGGACTGACTCCCCTACTCACCAGGAGGGCCACTGCCTTGATCTTGTATTCACCAGACTGTGCTCTGTTTCTGAACTCACTAACACTCCTTTCCCTCTCAGATCACAACCTTATCACATGCATGCTCTCCTCCATTACTTCAAACTCAATGTCCCTAAAGTCTACAAGGACACCTCTTACCCGCAGAAATATTAACGCTATTAATTTTCAACAACTATCTACCTCTCTGCAACCACTGCTCTCACCAATTTCTACATTCACCTCTCCAGAGACTGCTGTGTCACACCTTAACCAAACTCTAGAAACAGTACTTGATGAAGTGGCTCCAGCTACCCATCACACTCCACGTAGACTTAGATGTCAACCGTGGCACTCTAAATACACTAGACACTTACAAAAACTCTCACGTAAAGTTGAACGCCAGTGGCGTAAATCTCGTAGTTCAAGTGACTTTCTCACATATAAGACCACCTACCACTCTTATGGTAATGCTCTGGACACTGCCAAACAAACATATTTTCAATCTCTCATCTCTGCTCAAGCCTCTAACCCCAAGCGACTTTTTAATACATTTAAATCACTTCTTGTCCCTCCCTCACCTAACCCACCAGCCACTGTCAGTGCGCAAGATCTTGCTTCCTATTTCAAGGACAAGATTGACAAGATCCGAAATGAAATGGTATGCTCTTCCACAGCAAGTGATTTGCTCAATTCCCTTCCTGAACCCTCTAACACCTTCTCTTCCTTTGATCCTACAAATGAAGATGAAGTATCTGCACTCTTTTCATCTGCCTACTCTAATACCTCTCCCCTTGACTCTTTACCCTCACAAATTAGTCAAGCTCTGTCTACTGTGCTCATCCCAACCTTAACGAAAATCTGTAATCTCTCCCTGTCTACTGGTATCTTTCCTTCTCTATACAAGCATGCAGTGATTACTCCCATTCTGAAAAAACAAAACTCTGACCCGAACTCTCTCTCTAACTACCGTCACATCTCTCAGCTCCCATGCCCCTCCAAGCTACTTGAGAGACTTGCCTACACTCGCCTCACACACTTTCTTAACTCACACAGCCTACTGGACCGACTTCAGTCAGGATTTCGTGCCCAACAATCCACAGAGACAGCACTGACTAAGGTAGTGAATGATTTGGTCACTGCTAAATCTAAAGGACATTACTCTCTACTTATTCTCCTTGATCTCTCTGCTGCTTTTGACACTGTTGACCACTCTCTTCTCATACAAACACTACAATCCCTAGGTATTCAGGACACAGCCCTTTCTTGGTTCTCATCCTACCTATCTAATCGCTCCTTCAGTGTTCGTTTCTCTGATTCCACCTCTCCTTCGCTACCTCTCTCAGTTGGAGTACCGCAAGGCTCAGTCCTAGGTCCTCTGCTTTTCTCTATCTATACCACATCTCTTGGCAAACTAATCAACTCTTTCGGATTTCAGTACCATCTGTATGCGGATGATACTCAAATCTACCTATCTTCCCCTGATTTGTCACCATCTGTATTGGGCCGTGTCACTGAATGCCTTTCTGCCATTTCATCTTGGATGACATCTCGCCACCTCAAACTTAATATTTCCAAAACAGAATTAATTATATTTCCACCGGCCAATAGTAGTTTCCAACCTGATATCTCTATCACTGTTGAGAACTCGGCAATCACCCCTACCCCACAAGATCGCTGCCTAGGTGTCATTCTTGACTCTGAACTGTCCTTTGTTACCCACATTCAATCTGTCTCAAGATCATGTTACATACATCTAAGAAACATATCCAAAATACGACCATATCTTACACAAGACACAGCAAAAACTATAATCCATGCTCTCATTATCTCCCGCATTGATTATTGTAGTAGTCTCCTGACCTGTCTTCCCAAACATAGGCTCTCACCACTACAATCCATTTTGAATGCAGCTGCGAGGCTAATCTTCCTTGCCAGACGTTCATCGTCTGCAGATCCGCTCTGTCAGTCCCTCCATTGGTTACCGGTATTCTACCGTATTAAATATAAAATACTTTTACTCACATACAAGGCTATTAACCAAACTGCACCAACATACATCTCTTCACTCATCTCAAAATATCTCCCTACCTGACCTCTCCGCTCTGCACAAGATCTACGTCTCTCATCCACACGCATTACTTGTTCACACTCAAAATTACGGATAGGGTGGGATAGGGGGCTGGGTTAACCAACTATCAGCATGCAGTGGTCGGCATTCTAACCGCCAACATTCCGGCCGTAGGCAAATGAATTCCAACCCTGTCAGAGGGAGGGAGGGAGGGAGGGAGAGAGAAAGAGGGGAGCAAGAGAGTGTCAGGGAAAGAAAGACAGAGATACATAGATAGAGAGAGAGAGAGAGAGAAAGAAAGAGTCTCAGGGAAAGACAAGACAGAGAGAGAGAGAGAGAGAGAGAGAGAGAGAGAGAGAGAGAGAGAGAGAGAGAGAGAGAGGGAGGGAGGGAGAGAGAGAGGGGGTGTCAGGGAGAAAGAGGGAAAAACACAGTGCCGGGGAGACAGACATTACCTGAACAGCACAGTGCTGAGGGGCTGAGCCTGCAGTGCTGGCTATGGGGGTTTTCTTGTGGTAGCCACAAAAGCTCTAGTTACCTCCCTGACAGGAGATACGGGCAAACTCTGGACACTGGCATAGTGTGAGGAGCCATACAGAGACTGCCCACAGCCCCCGCCCTTCTGATTACACTCCCCGGGATAAACCACCAACACACACATAGGAAACAGCATGCCCAGCAAAGGACAGTGGCAGCACCCACAGACCTGGCACCAGCCTTACCCTGTGCTCCTCATTGTACTGCCAGCAGGGTGGGGGATCAGGGGCTGGTCACACTCTGGGCCCGGGCTAGGGCTCCTGGCTGTGCTGGCCAGGTGCAGTATAACGTTGTGCAGGTCTCACATGGGGGGGTGGGGGTTCCCAGCATTAGGTCACGCCCCCTAAACGGCCGTGAGTCATGGCAGCCGTCCCTGGCAAGGTGGGGGGGAGGTTTAGTTTATAGCCCCTGTTATGAACCACAAGCAGTGGTTCATTCCTGTTCATGTATTTTATGTTGTAGTTCTCTTGTAGGCCAGGATTTCCCTTTGCTCTGCTTTAGAATACTCTTGTTAGCCTCTGGTGGTTAGTCTGTGTAATTGCAGCCTGTTTCCATGTGTTTAGCCTCACCTGTCTGTTAATTGCACCTGTCAGTTTGGAGTCGTGCAACAGGGCAGCTGCACAACATAATTAATGAGGGTCCCTGCTGTGATTGGAAGAAATCCTTGTTATATTCTGTCTCTGTGCATTACACAGACGCCGGTGATAGTTTTTGTCTAGCTGCTTCCAGCCTTGAAGCATTCTTGTCCAGGAGTCCAGTGTCTGATCCAGTATCCTGCCTTGAAGCATTCCTGTCCAGAAGTCCTGTGGCTTTGTCTGTGCCTGATCCAGTATCCGGCTTCTTGGTGTCCACCGGTCTGTCGTTTGGGATTCTGCCTGTCCTCCGGTCCTGAAAGCCCTTGTCAGCTACTTTAGGGGTTCCTGTCCTTTTGCCAGTATTCGTACCGGTTTCGCGAGTAGCGGCTCTGCCGCATCCCTTGGCCTAGGCCGCAGCGTCTTGTTATATTTGTTTTGGAGTTTCTGCAGGGGTTCTGCGTTGGCTGTCCTCGCCGGTATATGACAGTGTCGTGTAGGCGTGTGGACAGCATTGCCTTTGTTGTTAGTCTTGGCGGCTGAGCCGCGCATACTTTCATTTAGTTCTGTAGCGCCCCTAACTCTGTATTTCTGTCTTTAGTTAGAGGTTCCCCTTGTCATCATCCCATCTCAGTTTACGCCTGGTCTCCAACTAAAACCGGGGGGCATCGGAGTTGGGCAGACATAATCCGCCCTTCAAACGCGGCTGCCGTGGGCCCAAGAAACCATAGTCTTGCAGGCGTAAGCGGACAACGAGTGTGAGACAACGGAGTTAGGTTTCCGTAGGGGTAGCTGCAGAGCTCTGTATCTATTGCAGCATTACGTTCCTGTACTTGGGGCTCATCCGCCCAGTTCCAGGAGTACCAAGTACAGTGAACGTAACAGCCCCGTTCTATGAACTGGGCTTGGGAGCAGGACAGAGGGGCTGTGCAGCCACATAGTGCTGCCGCTGCTCACTCCCTGCATAGCACGGAGGTTGTGATGTGCGGTCTTTCAGCTGACCACACATCACTCCTCCTGCACGTTGGCACCTCTCATGTTTGGGGGGGGGAGGGGGGCGAGCTGCCCCCTCTGTTCTGATGCCTCTGCTACAGATGTGGCCAGATCTGTGACTCTATTATTGTGACTCTGCCCACCATTGTAACTCCGCCCAGCGTTCGCCACACAGTCACAGAGTGACAGATCTGGGCAATTATATATTATGGAAAGTATAACCTTTTCCTGACCACATATTTATATTATTTAAATGTTTGATGCAGCCTATACTATAGTCCAGGCATTCCCAACCACGGTCCTCAAGGCACACTAACTGCAGGTTTTAGTGATATCCAGGCTTCTTCACTGCTATGGGACTCTTGTACGATGACCCAGATCAGGCGGCATCTGCAGAGGCTAATCTCTGAATGCGCAGACAGGTACGTGGGCCAGCCGAGGCATATTGTATAGCGTTCAGGAGATGGGCGTTTGACTCTTGGTGGAACGATGTTACTCTTAGGAGTCAATTCCGGATAGGCCTCTCGGAACAAATCAAGGACTGTCTGGTGCAGTATCCAATGCCCGCATCTCTGGACAGTCTTGTGCAACTGGCAATCCAAGTGGACCGATGTTTCCGAGAACGGAGACATGAAAAGGAGTTTGGGGTACCATCTTCTCTACCTACAAGTCTGGACGTCTTGGATGATTCCGAGGAACCCATGCAGCTAGATGCTGATTATTTGTCGGCCAAGGAGGAAAAAACGAGAAGACATTCTCAGGGCCTTTGTCTTTATTGTGGTAGACAAGGTCACCGTTTGCCCTCATAAACAGTCAAAAGATGGAGCCTAAGTGATGCAGGGGGAATTCACTTGGGCATGTCTACCATCTCTCCCTCTCCTTCTGTCTTAGTTCCTGCGGAAGTTTCCTTTGCAGGGAGCAAAGTTAGGGTAGACAGAGAGGGGGGTGCTTCCCCCCCACACACTTGTATCCTCCCAGCACACTAAAAATTACCTGCAACAATACCTGAACCTATCTGGTAATAGAATTTCATAGAAATTGGTCACATAAGTTTGCAAAGACATGTTTAGCTGCTGGTGTTAGGACTCCTGATATCGGAGCAACTGGTTAGTGTGCTGGGGGATACCAGGGAGGTAAAAAGCCCCCCCCCCCCCCCCATCTGATGTTTGTTTGTGACCCCTCAAACAATATTTTTATATCTGCACTGGGGGCATACCTGGCACGGGGCATAGCTGGCACTGGGGGGACATGTATATCTGGCACTGGGGCATATCTGGCACTGTGGGGACACTGCATTGGGGGCATAGCTGGCACTTTGGGGACATATATATCTGGTACTAGGGGCATAGCTGGCACTGTGGGGACATATATATCTGGTACTAGGGGCATAGCTGGCACTGTGGGGACATATATATCTGGCACTGGGGGCATATCTGGTGTACTGGGGGGTCATGTGTATCTGGCACTGTGGGGCATATATGTATCTGGCACTGTGGGGCATATATGTATCTGGCACTGTGGAGGCACCCATTTTTTGAAATTTTTATATGTATGTGGCAATGTACTTGGGTATTATATGTATTTGGCACTGTACAACACAACTAAAAACGGAGTTATGACAAGGTCATACTCCTACAAACGTCATAACGAAAGGTGTGCGCACAAAATGGGGTGTGGCTTTGTGAAAACTAGGCCACACCCACATTTTTGAGCATGATACTGGCACTTGCCCTTGCCTACAGATCTTTTCTGGCTCTTTGCCTCTGACTGGTTGGCCACCCCTGTCCTAGTATATACAGAGAGCTGGCTGTGGCTACAGCTAGGGGGAGCTCCAGAACGCAGCTCCTACCAGGCCCTTCCAGATGAGATGGCCAAGTGATGCTCTCTGTTCTTCCGTTGGGCTGATAGCAGCAGGTAGGCACTGGCAGCACTTGCCTCAAGCTGCACTGTGGGGGGGGGGGTGTAGTTGGAAAGGGGAGAGGTGCTGGGGGGTCTTTAATAAATGTTGGCAGCACTGTGCATTATGTGTGCATGTTTAAGTGAGGTGTGTGTGTGTGTGTGTGTGTGTGTGAAGAAAGCATGTGTGTTTTTGTTTGTGTGTGTTTTTAAGTGAAAGGCGTGTGCGTGTAAGGGAGACGTGTGTGTGTGCGTGTACGTGTAAGTGAAAGAGGCATGTTTGTGTGTTTAAGTGAAGGAAGCGTGTGTGCGTGTGAGTTTAAATGAAGGAAGCATGTGTAAGTGAGGCGTGTGTGTGTGTAAGTGAGAGGCGTGTGTGTAAGTGACAGGCGTGTGTGTTTAAGCGAAGGAGGTGTGTGTGTTTAAGCAAAGGAGGCATGTGTGTGTTTAAGCTAAGGAGGCGTGTGCAAGTAAGAGTTGTGAGTAAGTGAGAGGCGTGTGCATTTAAGTGAAAGAGTCGTTTGTGTTTTATATATATATATATATATATATATATATATATATATATATATATATATACACACATACATACACACACACACACACACACACACACACACACACACACCACTGTGCCAAAGCATCTACATTGTGACACGTTTTTGGGTAAAGGATTACTGTAGGTGTGCTATAAAGGTATGCTGGTGTCTATTCTATTGCGATGACTAACTTGGAGTGCCGTCCACTTTGTATGTGTATCTATATTACTATTTAGAAAGGCACCTGAGCACGCTACTACTGTTCAACATGAGTGCCGGATAGCTACATATGAAGGGTGTGTGTATACAGTATGTAGGGGGGGCACCAACACTTATGCCTCCGGGCGACTGGGGCGAACTTATGCCAATGGTTTCAACTATCATTTATCTAGCAAAATCTATTAAATGACAACTAGAAGCTGATTAATTGCTATGGACGGCTTCACCACTTTGTCAACCTAAGGTTTAATACAGCTCACCCTGCATCTTGATGGGCAAGCAGAGATGAGTTGTAGGGAGGGGAGGGTAGCTCAGCACTCAATGAGTCTGTAGCCAATGAAGGGCGAACACAGAATCAGAGTCACTGATGTACTAGAGAAGCACATAAGTAATGAGAGCCCGGCCAATGAGAGCTTAGAGGAGGGGAGATCAATTGGATTTGGGGTTCTTCTCAATGTAGTAAATAGAATCTCTGTCCCTTTAAAAAAGTCTGTCATAGTTCAATGTGCATGAGCAGCACTGCTTTCTTCCCGGAATACAGTTTGCAATTTATACATGCCTACTCTCCTAGAGGGTTGCAGGAGGCTCACAATTTTTCTGGGAGGCCCACCACCCATGGAAGAGTGGATGGATCTTCTGCATCTTCTGGGCAGAATGGGAAGATAATAGCGGGAATCGCAAGTCCTTTTGGAGGGGGTTGGAATCTACATGATGAATTTTTGCATCACTTTAGTCCAGTCCTTTCCCATCAACTCACGATTCATGACTTTTTTCCAATGTGGAGACAGGGACTAATGATCCAAAAAACTTGGCCCTTCCCAAAATGGTCAGCTGCATGTCCTCCCCGGGCTTCCTCAGCGAGGAGTAACCAGAAGTAGGCAATTGTGGTTTGCATGCCCTGGCTCTCAATGTGGAGGCAGAACTGCAGGTTGGAAAGCCCTTAGGTCGGGTTGGGTATGCGTGACCGGCATTCAGGAGACCGCCGGTCCCCATACAGACACCGGAATCCCAGCTTGCACATGGCCGGGTGGACGAGCGGAGTGAAGCCCCTTGTGGGCTTTGTGACGAGCATTATATTCCCACTCTATGGGCATGCTGACTGTCGGGACTGTAAGGGGGTGGGATTCTGGCGTCGGTATTGTGACTGCGCCGCATACTGCAGTTACTATGCATTGCAATATCATCCTTCAGACTGGGATTGCACACTGTCTCCTGGATGCCAGCTCCATGGTAAAGTTACAAGCAGTGCCCTATAAATGTTACCAACATTTCTGTACATTGTGTTGCATATTACTGTACACATCCTGAATCATTTCACAATGATAATTGTATTTTAAATGTTTATACATAATAATATGTAGACTTACCATATACTGTGAGGTTGAATGATTCTTTGTATATGGAATGATCCGTACGAGTAACTTGAGCAAAGTAGATCCCGCTATCATTTTTACACCGATGTTGGATTTGTAATACTTTTCCATTTTCCAATACCTTTAGGCAGGGTTTCAAACCTTCAACGTAGAACTCCCAATAACCGTTTTTATACTCTGCCAATTTAAATGTTTCATCTTGTGTAATAAACCAAACATTATTATCACCATCAACGACATTTTCTAGTTTCAATACAGTAGTCTGGTTCAGGAAACCGCTTACATCACGTGGTCTGTTTTCATCTGAACAGGACAAAATGAACATTAGTTTTATCTGCACGTTACATACTGTATACCAGTAGTTTCAGCTGGTCTTGCAGCACCAAGCACGCACCAACATTACAGAGTGCAAAATGTAAACAATTTGAGCATCTCAGTTCAAAACACACCCCCATCCCCTTTCAGTCACTGCAATTCAGGATTGTTAACATGGATACACCCATTAAGTAACAACAATATCACATTTAGCAGCTGATATGCATGTCGGTAATAAAACAGACCATTAACAGAGTCATGACTTAATGATCGGGGCTCTTTTGAGGCGGGGCTAATCATAGATGGGCGGGGCTTGATGTGTAATCTACTGGCTCTACCTGTACATGATCATACAAATTTACTAACTTAGCAGATCTAGATGTCAGCTACAGCTTTGTATTGTTAGTAGAGCTAGTGTTACTTTAACCAGAAAATAAACTACTGTGTTATAAATAATGCTGGATATATATAAAGGCTCAGTAAGCAGGAGATTATCCCTAGACAAGTGCCTGCAGAGGTAATGGGTGAGTACTCTGCCAGTCTGGGAGTATAGTGCACACTGGCGTTTCTATAATGGGTGCAGTGTGTGCGGTGCACAAGGGCCCCTGAGTCCAGAGGGAGCCCACAACGCACCCATTTTATTAATACGGACCCCTCGGAAGTCCCGCACTGACGTCACTGGCGCTGTTAAAACCCAGTGAAAATGGCGCCGCAGCCATTTTCACAGAGTTTTGCGCATGCGCAATAGATAAATCTCAGGGAAGATGGCCGCTGCGCCATTTTCCCAAAGATCTGCACATGCGCAGTAGAGTCTGAGCCCTCTAATGCTCTTCTGCAGAGAGGAGGGGCCCATAAGGAGGCGGCAGCACATGGGCCTCCTCCTCTCTTAAAGCGCCCCTGACAGTCCATGATTTCTCTCTGTGCATGATCGTAAAGTGAACGCACATATATGCACCTATGCACTATGAGGCCTATTCAATTCAGACTTTGAGGTGAACAGATAAAAGTAGCAGCCAATCAGCTCCTAACTGCCATGCTACAGGCTGAATTAGAAAAATGGCAGTTAGGAACTGATTGACTAGGGTCTCAGAGCAAGTTTCGGTTATTTTTCCTGTAGGTAAAGATTTTAGGAAAAATCAGACTTACTCTGGAGGTGCGTGAAAAAAAAAAAAGACGCTGTCATCTCTGTCATCTCTATAGAAGACACTCTACAGAAGACACTGTGGGGAATTCAAACACAACCAACAGACTTCAAACATTTGAATTTCCCCCAATGTGTCCAATTATCACTCCCGCAATTGTATAGGAAAACCCTGTGGCTGCAGGAAAAACCCCGCTCCTCAGGGTTTTTTAAATTTCCTGCCAGCAATTGAATCTGCCCCTAAGTCTGTACTCAGGTCTGCACAATGTGATCTTTACAGGAATTAAATGCACTTAAAGGCTTTGCTGCACCTTTTTCACCGAAGATGATACAGTATATTTCTAGACCACAATTAGTCACTGGAGATATGGACACCAACAAATTTAAGACTTCCCCATCTACACCCCCCCTATCATTCACATATAATGATGCAGATGGAATTTACATATTACCTAAAATCAACACAGTGAAGCGGAGAAGGAATACCAGGTTAAAAGCCGAGTTGCAGTTCACAAATAATAAACATTGGGGGGGGGGGGGGATTCAGACCTGATCGTTGATGTGCTGAATGTAGAACATCTTTGATCAGTTTCTCCGACATGCGGGGGGATGCCCAGCATGTCAGGCCCCCCCCCCCCCCCCAAACCCATCTATTAGCTCCCTACCAGCATTCTGGGTCGCAGCAGCTGAGTGATGTCACACATCCGCTGCGGGCCACCCCCGCATCAGTCCGGACACGCCCCACCAACGGCGTTCTAACACCGTTGGCACGCCCCCTCCCGCCCCGTGACCGCCTTCCTCTGCCTGTCAATCAGGCAAAGGTGATCGTGCCAGTGAGATGCGTGCGCACTCCAGAAAGGGCTACAGGCTGTGATCGCTGTTGTACCGATCGGATCTGAATTAGACACATAGATACAGTATTCTCATTTTGCAAATGACAGAGCAGAGTGGGGCAAATCAATACTGCATACTACATACGTCTGTCTGTCCTGCAAACAAATCAGAGTCAGCTGGTAAAACCTTTCTAATGTTTCTATTCTAATAACAGATCTGTCAAAGCATTTTATTATGAGAGAATAA
Organism: Pseudophryne corroboree; assembly: GCF_028390025.1. Taxonomy (NCBI): domain Eukaryota; kingdom Metazoa; phylum Chordata; class Amphibia; order Anura; family Myobatrachidae; genus Pseudophryne; species Pseudophryne corroboree. The sequence continues at coordinate 22,160,450 of NC_086455.1, forward strand.
TCTGCAGTATTCTCATTTTTCTGATCCCTTTCTGAAAGCATGGCCGGGCCATATTGTAGGTCTCAGCATTATTTGTGAGTGTCACGATCACAGCACTAAGTGTAGCATCTATTATTGTCACTTTTTGTACCTCTGTAAAATCAGTCAGGCATATTAGCCACCCCTGCCCAGTCACGTCATTGCCCCATTCGTTTCGGGGTGCCAGTCCGGTTGCCTTTAGAGCACCAAAACAGCCCCAGCCTCACCCTACTACCAACTAGTGGACCACAATTTGTTGTCTATTGTCCCACCCCAATCATTTGCTAAATAAAATGTAAAAAAAAAAAGTTGTAATGATGAAAAACAAACAAACACCTGGCCCTTATCAGCCTGGTGTGCTGCCCCTAGGCACGTGCCTAGTGAGAAATTCACCACTGGCTATGGGCAACAAACTCACGCCTTGGTAAATATACCCCTATGTGTTGTAATTTATTAAGAACAGATTCCATCTCTCATCATATTAATGGTGCCTCCGCTTCACCCTGGTGTTACCTATCTCTGTGTTATGAGGCTGACTGCAGCCAGTCTCTCGTTAAGTTCCTGAATATTCCTGAATACGGGTATTAGTAAATTTGCATATGTACCTTGACGTCTGGTGTAAAAGCATTACATATCGCAGGGCTAATGAATTTAGAAATACTGTAAAAGTTTCCTTGTCAATGGAATGTGACAGTGAATAAATGGTGTGTGATGCTTGTTTGTGCATAAGCCAGGCTTACATGCAGCAGATACTGTATTATTATCATCATCATTTATATGGCGCCACAAGGGTTCCGCAGCGCCCAATTATAGAGTACATAAGCACATAATCAAAACAGGAAAACAGTGACTTACAGTTGAAGACAATATAGGACAAGTACAGGGTAACTAAGCATAACTACACCATTAAACGACAGAGATAAGTATCAGGGTGGCCCAAAAACCTAGGATTTGGCCAGTTGAGGATTATTAAAGTAAGAAAAGTATAAGCACATTAGGGAAGAGGGCCCTGCTCGTGAGAGCTTACATTTTAAAGACTGTACATCTCAGTTACAGACTACAGAGTTACATGGGGTTAAAGAGAAAATGACGCCACAAAGTGAAAGTACAGAAGTCTGTAGCAGCGCTGAGCCGCTCAGGTTTACACTGCAGTGTGTGGAGGAGGAGGGGGGAGAGCTACTGTGAACCGGAAGACTTTACATGTTTCTGTGCAGACAAAAAAACCTTCCCCTGTTTGCTGTAGGAATTACAATTGCTATTTGCCCTATTTTGTACTATTGGCTAGATGCACTTGGAGAGTGATAAAGTGGAGAGAGAGAAAAGTACCAGACAATCAGCTCCTGTCATTTGTCAAACACATCCTGTAACATGGCAGTTAGGAGCTAATTGGCTTGTACTTTTTATCACTCTCCAAGCAAGGATTCATTTAGCCCCTATATTTGAGTGCATGTAAACCTGTACAAAGGTTACTGTTTTTTTTTTCCTCTTCTCTCGTTATTTGAAACCTCTGAACTACACTAAGCAGTGATAAGAGCGGAGAAGTGAGCCAGTGGAGAAGTTGCCCATGGCAACCAATCAGCACTGAAGTAACATCTATAATTTGCATACTATAAAGTGATACAGAGCTGCTGATTGGTTGATGGGGAAATCTCCCCACTAGCTCACTTCTCCACTCTTATCACTGCTTAGTAAATGTACCTCTAAATGTCATCGTGCTAACAATATATCTTACACAATTAGGGGCTCATTTATCAGTGAGTGATAAAACTCGTTGTGTATGACAAATGGTGCTCCAGCCAATCACCTCCCAACTGTTATTTTTCAAACACATGACAGTTAGGAGGTGATTGGCTGGAGCACCAATTATCATACACAACGAGTTTTATCACTCGTTGATTAATGAGCTCCTTAATTCTCTTGTCAAATTATTCTTGTTTGCGAATTGCTAGTACACAAGTCTACTGTCCCAGAATCTTGGGGTGTCCTCCTGTACCTTTGGGAGAGCAGGATACTCTTCCGGATCCCATCCACGTCACTAATTACCCACCCCCTGATGCGTGACGTTAACACAAAATGTGGCATTACGCAGAGTGGGACAGGGCCACGATGAAAGGAATCACGTGTCACCAAGTCACTAGCACTGGCACTTGGGCCACTTCTCCAGGATCTACTGTACCAAAAGGAAGTTTCCACAAGTAGTCACGTATGGCTTGTTACAGGGGTCCATGTCAGTTGCTCTCTTTTTGCATTGTCTCTCCCCATCCCTTTGTGGCTCGCAACCTCCTTTGCTGTATACCTCCCAACATTACCCTCTACAGGAGGGACACAATGCTCTGCTTCTGGACTTTTCTCTTAATATATGATTGCCATCCAGAGGCGTAACTAGGGTTTTCGGAGCCCAGGGCAAGATGGAAAATGGCACCCCCCAAAAAAAAAAAAACACAAAAAAAAAACCACTACGGCGAAAAATGGCCATGGTCACACTCCAGAAGGGGTGTGACCACACACCAGAAGGGGTGTGGCCACTGAAAATGGCCCACAGTGCCAGATACATTGCCCCCACAGTGCCAGATACATTGCCCCCACAGTGCCAGATACATTGCCCCCACAGTGCCAGATACATTGCCATGCCCCCACAGTGCCAGATACATTGCCATGCCCCACAGTGCCAGTTACATGCCCCACAGTGCCAGTTACATGTCCCACAGTGCCAGTTACACAAGACTCTCCTCTCCCCCCCCCCCCCTTCTGTCAGTCACTAACTGCTGCGGCCGGCGCTATCACTCTGCTATGTGAGGGGAGGAGAGCGCAGTGCCTCTCCTCCCCCTCACCGCTCCAGGTCTCCGGCGGCGGCTGTGTGGCGCCGGTTCGCTAGCCAATCAGAGCTCGTGGACCGGCAGCCAATCAGGAGACGGTCCGCAAGCTCTGATTGGCTAACGCCGCTGGAGACCGGACACATGCAGCGCTGCTAGTGCTGGCAGCGGCGGTGAGGGGAGGGAGAGACGCTGCGCTCTTCTCCCCTCACATTGCGGCGTGACTGGGGCGAGTGGGGCATGGTGCCCTGGCCACCGGTGGCGCCCCCCTCTCTTGGGCCTGCCAAGGCACCTAGGGCACGTGCCCCACTCACCCTACCCTAGTTACGCCTCTGTTGCCATCACCTGTGTTGAACAGGTCAATGGATAAGAAAGGTGTTCCAGCACAGGTGCCGGCAATCATACAGTAAGAGGGAAGTCCAGGAGCAGAGCATTGTGTCCCTCATGGAGAGGGTCATGTTGGGAGGTATGTTTGCTATGTGTAGTGCTCCGCATAGGGGGCCTAATTCAGACCTGATCGCTAGGGTGCGTTTTTTGCATCCCTGTTATCAGGTAGTCGCCGCCTACAGGGGGAGGAGTAAATCGCTGTGCAGGGGTGCGATCGCATGTGCAGGAGAGCTGCACCAACAGGAGTTTGTGGAGTCTCTGCACAGCCCAGAACCATACTTGCCTACCCTCCCGGAATGGCCGGGATGCTCCCGAAAATCGGGTGACCCTCCCAGCCCCCCGGAAAGGTGGGCAAGCCTCCCGCTTTCCCCCTCGGCCGCCAGCAGCTGTGAACAAGTAGGCGGGCCGCGGGGGTCCGATGACTCGATTCGCGCTGAATCGCGTCATCGTAGCTCCGCCCCCCGCTATGCAACGCCTCGTTTCTCGGAACAGCACAGCAGGGGGTGGAGTCACGATGACGCGACCCTGGTGACACCCCCCCGGACCGCCCATCCTGTGATAGAGCTAGTGAGAAGGTGCTGGGGAAGGGAAGAGGGGGAAAAGGACAGAGAGAGGGAGAGATGGGGAGATAGGTGGGTGTGGGGGAGACAGGATAGATAAATAAATACAAGTTAGTATTTGGATATGTATCTTGGCATCTGCTGTAAAATACTCCTGCTCTTATAGCTTGAATATCACAGGGTCATTGACTTTAGGAATACTGTCAAAGTTTTCTTAGCAATGTTGATCCTGCATTCTTTTAAGAAACATAAAACAGAAGGGGAGGAGGTCAGGAAATAATGGGTTAATGCTGTGTGATTATCTGTGCATTAGGTAAATGCTATGTACATAGAGCAAATACCTATACATGGCATTAAAGAGAAAATGACGCTGTGCAAAGTGAAAGTACAAAAACACGTAAAAGAACTGAGGCTGTCGGGTTACACTGCTGCAGTGTGAGACTGGGAGGAGGAGGAGGAGGAGGGGGAAGGCTTCTGGGACTCGGAAGATGTTACATATGTTTCTGTGCAGATAAAAGGATGTTATTTTCTTTAAGATTTATACTCAGTATTTGCTCTGATTTGTATTATTCCTGAGTTAATCTAAACCTAAAGACGACTTAAGCTGGGTACACACTGTGCAGTTGTGTCTTCAGATCCACAAAATCTTCATTTGTCCTTGTGAGAAATCACTCCGGTAGTGATGTGTACACACTGTGCAATTATTTATTTGGATCCTCCAATTAATCTCTCATATCCACACTGGACAGATTTACATTTGCACACCCATAAATACCTGTGGCAGATCAATCGCCAGCGCATACACAGTGCAAAAGGCTTCCGATACCAGATATAGTGCATCTTGTGAACTTCCCCGAAGATGCAATCAGAAGTTAAGAGTGATTTATCAGAGGAAAAATGAGATCGTATGTGTGTAACCATTATACAATCATTTATCTTATCCTCAATCAGGGCTGCCATCAGAAATTATGGGGCCCGGGACTGACAAAAGAGAAAGCCGCCCCCCCCTACAAATAAGATTCTACCGCATCACTTCACACCTATGTGATGTCATATATTGTGATAATACATATAGGTGGAGTATTGAGGACCTGCATGAACTGTTTACCGAGAGTTGATGCACAGTTGAAGGCTTGTTTTAAGAAGTCTTCACTCTGCATCAACCCGCTGTTGTTTCACAGGGTGGTCTTCAGTATGCCAGCTGTTGGGATCCCGGCTCTCAGTATACCGTCGCCGGAATCCCGACACCCGGCATACCGACAATTCTCCCTCTTGGGGGTTCATGACCCCCCTGGAGGCAGAATAAATAGTGTGGTGCGCATGGCTAGCGCAGCAAGCCCGCAAGGGGCTCATTTGCGCTCGCCCAGCTGCCAGTATGCAGTCGGTCAGGATCCCGGCTCCGGAATGCTGGTCGCCGGGATCCCGGCCGCCAGCATACCATACTATACCCGTTTCACAGCCTGGTGCAGTTCTATAAATAATGGTAGTAGGAGTCAGGGGTGGGCCCCCCTCTTTGTAAGGGCCCGGGACACTGGTCCCCACCTGATGCTGCCCTGTCCTCAATTACTGCGATTGTCTGATAGATGATTGCACAGTATGTACCCAACACCGGTCAATTTATAATGGGTGGCCCACACTGCACACATTATTCTTAATACCTACCTTCCGGAGTTCCGTGGCGCAGCTGCAGCGCTGCAGAAATCACTGGGAAAATGGTGCAGCACAATTTTCCCGATGTTTGGCACATGCGCAGCAGAAGAATCACTGGGGAAATGTCCGCCGCAACATTTTCCCGGAGATCTGCGCCTGCGCTGTAGACTCTGAGACGGCGCTAGGGGGGTATGGGTCATTGGGTCGACCACACTTAGGTTGACAGCCATTAGGTTGACCACTATTGGCCGACATGCAGTAGGTCGACATGGTCCATATGTCGATATGTTCTAGGTCGCCATGACAAAAGGTCGACATGAGATTTTTAAAATAAATGTTTGGGGTTTTCTTCGTAGAAAGAGCGGGAACCCCAATTAGTGCACCATGTCCCCTTGCTTCGCTCACCATGCTTTGGGCAGCGCTCGCCACAGGTTACCATTCCCAATTGTAGTCCACATGGATCGTAAAGTATGAAAAAAATTGTGAAAAACTCATGTTGACCTAGAACATGTCAACCTAAGGACCATGTCAACCTAGAAACCCTGTACTAGGGACAACAAAGGGTCTTTCTTTCTTGTCTCTAGTACTTTGACTATCAGTAGTAATTTACTGTACCCTGGTGCACCGCCAACTAATTATAACGGGCAATACTAGCACTTAGAATTTTTTAGAGTTGGTTTCATCAATATAATACTAATTTCTGCTTTGACTGTGTATTGGTGCGGAAACACAACTGTATCGAACCTAGAAAACCTGTCAACCTAATGATTGTCGACCTGAAGACCGTATCCCGCGCTAGGGTCCCCCCCATAGGGACCCTAGTGCCGGCTAGAGAGTAGGCTACCCATACGGAGCCTGCACACAGACCTCCACCTCCCTAGAAACACCCCTGCTACCCAGATTAACCATAAGTATACTTCCTTTTCTGTTTTAAACCCAAACACTCATTCAGCATTGATTGCATTTGCAAAGCTGCAAATACGCAGGCTGCCCGGCCCCGCACCCTGAATGCCTGTCTGTCTGTCAGTCATACAGAGGCCTATGGAGGTTTGCCTGTGATCATGCAGGAACCATTCTGCATATGTGCAGTTTCCTGACAATCGGGAAACCGCGCAGGGGATCACAATAGCGATCCTTACTGAATTAACCCCCCAGTCTTCTAACCAATCCCCTTTGCTTAACCCTGCCACGGATCTTACAGGCATCGTGACTTGTTAAAGGATTGTTATAGTGTTCTCTCTCCTTGTATCTGGACAGGACGATCAGCTCTTATAAAGCCTTGTACATGGCTGTAGACTGTACCGGAACTGGTCTTTACTATACCCTTACAATTGACAGAGTTTAATTTGCCTTGTATTTTAATGTAGTCCTGTATACAGTCTCTGTGGTCATGACACAGCAGCACAGGACAGACTAGATTGCAAAGTTGATATCCTACTTGCCTACTTTTGAAAAAGCATTTCAGGGAGATTGTGAAAGTAACATCTATAAGCACGGACGTGTACTGTACATCTAAGAGGATAGTCATGAATATAACTTACATACAAAGGTAAATGAGCACCAAATTTGTAAGATTTATTTGTAGAAGACAAGACACTGATATTTATTTTGCAGGATTTGTTCGAGTATTGTGCTTTACAAGAGGTTCCATATACTGTAAGTGTCCACGAGAAACCTTAATTTAAAACGCATGTAGCCATAGGGATCATTGTGCCTTATTACCAGTGCAGGCAAATGGCACTGATGATCCCATTTGAATGTACAGTATGTTTCTCTGATTTCTCTCCCCCCCCCCCCCCCCCCCAAGAATGTAATAGCTGCGTAATGGGTGTAAGGTGCAATCAGGGAGATTGCTGGTCTATTCAGGGAGTGAGGGAGATTGCTGCTATTTCAGGGAGTCTCCCGCAGAATGACGGAGGGTAGGCAACTATGATTTGTAATTGTATTCTTTATTATTTTTTCATTACGGTACTTCAATGAGAATAAATAGTATTACAGAGTTCTGTAGATTATTAAGAGGGGAAATTCAATTAAAAGATAACTAACATCAGGAGCAAAAAAAACAAAAAACAGAAGTTTTTCACAATGTTTCTCCTGGTTTTTTTTTTTTTTTTCGTGCAACCCACTTTGGCCACCCCCCTAAAAATGAACTTTTCTACCGAAGAGACACAGGTTCAGTGAAATCTGTGTTACTTTTCGTGAGAAACAGCCCTGGACTGTTTGTGGGGGATTTGTTTCTCCTGGGGTGCATCCTGCACTGAACAGGTTAAAGTCTGCCCCTCCCTCTACACCCTGTTCAGACCTTGATTGATGAGGCTGTGCTCAGACAATGGGGGTAATTCTGAGTTGATCGCAGCAGGAATTCTGTTAGCAGTTGGGCAAAACCATGTGCACTGCAGGGGAGGCAGATATAACATGTGCAGAGAGAGTTAGATTTGGGTGGGGTGTGTTCAATCTGCAATCTAAATTGCAGTGTAAAAATAAAGCAGCCAGTATTTACCCTGCACAGAAACGAAATAACCCACCCAAATCTAACTCTCTCTGCACATGTTATATCTGCCTCCCCTGCAGTGCACATGGTTTTGCCCAACTGCTAAAAAATTTCCTGCTGCGATCAACTTGGAATTACCCCCAATGGGAGGTCAGGGTGGGATTATGTGTCCAGGAGAGCCGTAGTATTCAATTTCTTTTTTTTAGTAATCCTCTTCCTGCATGCAGTGCAGTACAGGCAGCTCACATGCAAAGGCTTCTCTTTATGGGCCTTATTCAGACCTGATTGCACGCTGCTTTTTCTCGCAGCCGTGAAATTGGGTTTTAACAGCGCGTGCATATACACCGCAATGCGCAGGTGCCTCGGCCATCAACAGATTCTACAAAGAAATCGATCGCACCGGCGATCGCAAGAAGATTGACAGGCAGAAGGCGTTCCTGGGCGGCAACTCACCATTTCTTGGGAGTGTCCAGAAAAACGCAGGCGTGTCCACCCGTGACGGAGGAGGCTTCCTGACGTCAGCACCAGCCCGGATCGTCGCAGCGGCTGAGAAAATCCTGGGCTGTGCAGAAACTGCACAAACTTTTGTTTATGCAGATCACTGCACAGCCGATCGCACCCCTGCATAGCGATTACCCCTTGGCCTGTAGACGGTGATTACCTGGTCGCAGGAGTGCATAAAACAACCTGCGCGAGACCAGGTCTGAATTAGGCCCTATATCACTTGCTCTCACTCCTCTCTATCACTCTCTTTCTATGGGGGTCATTCAGAGTTGTTTGCTCGCTATCTACTTTTTGCAGCGCTGCGATCAGATAGTCTCTGCCTATGGGGGGGTGGGGGGGGAGTGTATTTTAGCTGTGCAAGTGTGCACAGAACCTACTCAGCTGCTGCGATCACATCAGCCTGTCCGGGCCCGGAATTGACATCAGACACTCTCACTGCAAACGCTTGGACACGCCTGCGTTTTTCTGTACACGCCCAGAAAACGGTCATTTGCCATCCACAAACACCTTCTTGCTGTCAATCTCCTTGCGATCGGCTGTGCGAATGGATTCTTTGTTAAATCCATCGCCCAGCAACGATCCTCTTTGTACCTGTACGACACGTACCCGTTCTCTCTCACTCACTCCTCTCTATGGGGTCTATTCATGTTGTGTTAAACAGTGCTTTTCTCTGCCTAGTGTAATTCACAGAGCGGGTTACCATGGAGGAGTCTGACTTCTCCAGAGGCACCCCCGCTGGGTTCACTACGATATGCCGGCGGCCGGGCTCCCAGCGACCAGCATACCGGCGCCGGGAGCCTGACTGCCGGCTTATCGACAGTGTGGCGAGCGCAAATGAGCCCCTTGTGGGCTCGCTACGTGCACCACACTATTTTTTTTCTCCCTCCATGGTGGTTGTGGACCCCCACGAGGGACAATAAGTGTCGGTATGCCGGCTGTCGGGATCCCGGCACCGGTAGACTGTGCGCCGGGATCCCGTCAGTCGGCATACAGAAGACCCCCCCCCCCCCCCCGCTCTGTGCCTGAATCGCATCACCATACTTTTGTATGGTGAGTGCAATTCATGAAGGTGCGGAAAGCTCTGCTTCTCCATGGGGTTCAGGTTTGCCATCAGAGGAAGCGATGCGATGTATAGTGATAAGTAGCAATTCTGTTTTAGTTTTCTTAATGAATAGACCCCTATATCACTCAATCTCTCTCGCTTCTCTCATTCCTGACCTGATCGCACGCTAGCGTTTTTTGCACCACTGCAATCAGGTCAGAACTGCGCATGCGTTTGCACCACAATGCACAGGCACATCGTACAGGTACACAGCCGATCGCCGCTCAACGACGGGTTTGTGCAAAGAACCATTCTCACAGGCGATCGCAAAGTGACTGACAAGAAGAAGGTGTTTGTGGGTGTCTGACGTCAATTCCGGTCCTGGACAGGCTAAAGTGATCGCATCGGCTGAGTAAGTCCTGGGCAACTCAGAAACTGCACAAGATCTGTTCGCACAGCTCTGCTACACGTGCAAAGGTAAAATACACTCCCCTATGGGCGGCGACTATGCGAACGCAGGACTGCAAAAAAAAGCCTAGCGCGCGAACAGGTCTGAATTAGGCCCCATATCACCCTCCCTCTCTCCTCCCTATATCACTCTCTCTATTATGTCCCTGCTGCCACACTCTCTCTCTGGAGACCACCTGAGTTGGGGGACCCCTTAAAAATATTGCTATAGAGCCCACAAAGTTCTGTTATGCCCTTGAACATAGGGGTCTATTTACTAAGCCTTGGATGGAGATAAACTAGACAGATATAAAGTACCAGCCAATCAGCTCCTAACTGTCAGTTACAGGCTGTCTGTGGGTAAATGTATTATAGTGGCACGATATAACACTTCCTGCTTCGCCTCATTACCGAGCGGAAGCAGGAATGGCCATCTACAAGATATATTAACATCTTATTTGCCGAAGCGGGGGAGCGAAAGCTCCCCCCTCCGGCGATGTCCCCCAAGCACACAGTGCTTCAGCTTAGAGCCGACGTGCTGCGTCTCCCTGTCCCGGCCGGCTCCAGTGCTCCTGCATGGGGTATAGCTACTCATGCGAGATCCCCTGCGCACTCCGGAGCCGGCACCCACCCCAGACAGGGACATCTGCAGGTACATCTCTGACCCTGCTATGGCGTATGGGCATCGCCACCTGCAGCTGTTGAAATTGCCCTCACATATCGGCCTGCTATCTTTTAGATAGCATCGCCGATATGGACAGGGGCACATAGAACTTTACACAGCCATCATACATAGGGGAGAAGCGGTATAGCACACAACGTGCGCTGATACCGCTTCTCCCCCATAGCGCCCATTCTTACATTTACCCGTGTTTGAAAAATGACAGTTAGGAGCTGGTTGGCTGTTACTTTATCTCCGTCCAAGGCTTAAGGGGGGTACTCATGGAGCGATCGCTGCTTAAAATCTAAGCAATCTGACTAGTACATAGGCCCCATAATCTCTGATAAGATATAACTTGCGCCAGTTTATCAAGGATAACTAAATAGCCCCGGGCGTGACAGTTGCCTGTGGTCACTGAATTCCCCCCTAATAAACATGAGTTGTTATATGATGGTAATAAAAGATGAGCACTTGTGAAAATGTGTATTCTAACAGAAACATTAAAATGTAGGTGTTACCTATAAAATATCATTCATTTAACTATAACAATACCATTAAATGTTTAAGCTCCTATTGGATGTTTTCAGCGTGACACTTTTGCAGCATACATAACTGGTGATTATGGGATTTGGGAATGAGGAGTTATAGCTATCTCTACCTTGCCTTGCGTCTCTTCGGTGATAGATGTAGGCATGTCAGCTCCGCTGCAGACACTTCTTGCTGTCCGTGCCGATGCCCTGCGTCCCTCCCGTGCTGACAGATGTAGGTTTGTAAGACGCACTCTGGAGACCTTCTCCTGCTATTTGCGCCACCTCTGTGTCCTCTGCGGCAGTTAGTAGCCGGGAGACGCTGGGGTTCTTCTGAACAGCAGTGTTACTGTATTGAGAAATCCCTCCGGAGTTGGTGGCTCACGATTTAACAGAACCATGGGCCTTATTCGAGTTTATGGAAATAAGTATAACTGAACCATTTTCAAATATATGGGGGGTTATTTAGGTTTGTTAGGAAACCAAAAAAAGCACACTAATGGACAAAACCATCTGCAGTGCTGGTGGGGCAGATGTAACATGTGCAGAGAATGTTAGATTTGGGTGAGTTGTTCACACTGAAATCTAAATTGCAGTGTAAAAATAAAGCAGCCAGTATTTACCCTGCACAGAAACAAAATAACCCACCCAAATATAACTCTGCACATGTTACATCTGCCCCCCTGCAGTGTACATGGTTTTGCCCATCAGTGTGCTTTTTTGGTTTGCTAACAAAACTGAATAACCCTCCCCCCCCCCCATCAGTGGCAAACACAGGATTTGCATTGGGGGGGGTTTCCAGAACTGGGTGGAGCCAATCACGGGGGTGGGGACTGAGGTGACCCAGTATATGCTGGGTCTGTAAAACTAGTGTGTCTGTATGTACATACACACCGTATATACACATAATATATATATATATATATATATATATATATATATATATATATATATATATATATATATAATTCACAAGGTATAGGCACTCACCAATTTCTTCAACATAAAGTGCTTTAATCAGCAGTGAAATGAGATCATCCTGGAACCCATATGATGATCTCGTTTTACTGCTGTATTTCTTGACAAAGGCCCAGTAAGGGACCGAAACGTTGACTATGTACCAGCCTGTTGGCTTGTTTGATGCTGCTATGACTGATTAAAGCACTTTATGTTGAAGAAATTGGTGAGTGCCTATACCTTGTGAATTCTATTGTTTGGTCTGCTGGCCATTATGGAGCACCGCCCAATGGGACATTGAAGCTGTGAGTGTGGTCTCTCTCAATCTCTCTCTCAACACATACATAGCATATTATGTATGTATGTATGTATGTATGTATGTATGTATGTATATATATATACACACATACATACACATATATATACATATATATATACACATACATACAGTACACGTATATATACACACATGTATATACAATATATATATATATATATATATATATATAAATATATATATAATACGTGTGTTTATATGTATGTATATACATATGCTATGGTTCAGAACAGTCCCAAGCACGGCACTACAGGACTTGATGAAAAATTTCTTTATGTAAACATAGACTGTAAATATCTGTACATCACCATTTAGCACTTAGCCTTCATAACATACATATATATACACACACACGGATATATACTGTATGTACTATAATTAAAATAAAGTAAACTTTTATTAAGCATTTAAAAGTGCCACCAGGAAGACAGCAGGCTGCAGAGGATGCTAGACAGCAGTTAGTAATACTCATGCAGCAAAAAATAAATATATTACACATTATATATATATATTTATATTATTTTTTTGGTGAAGGGGGGTTTCTGGGTGCTCGGAAACCCCCCCGGGTGCGCCACTGCCCATATATTTTAATATTGTTTGGCTATACTTATCTTCACAAACATCTCTTTATTATTAGTAGTACAGTATATAAATATTTAATTAAAGCAGCTATAAATCATCGTAGGTTGAATCACTTAATAAAGAGCTTTTTTTGGGGCTTGAAACACATTGGATAATAGCGTGCAACTGTATGTACATACTATTTTTGGAGAGGCCTTGTACTCAAAGAACAGCCGGTTCCTCTCCTTGTGGTTTATACGTGTCCAATTTTAATGTTATTCATTGTTATTGCTGATTGTATTTTTTGTAATATTTGTATTTATCAACACAATTGACAAAGTTTACATGTTTCCATACAATTGCACAACATGTAATATAAATACCTGAAGCAATAGAAATGTAGAAACGTAATAAAATATGTACAAATTATACTTGCCTTATGGGTGTTGTCTGTTTTTGTTGTTTTTTTTGGTATTAAGTTTCTTAAAACTACAATATAGCATAACATACAAATAAAGGGAGGGGAAGAACAGGAAGAATGGGGAAACAGACAACAACCCTCATTCCCAGAAGTTAGTACAAGATACTGTACATAGGAAAATGTTTTTCCTAACAGAGTTATACAGGTTGAACCATATGGTGAAGTTTACAGAACCCCAGGAAACTGGCTCAGCTGAGCTCACTGAGGTGGGAGATTTTACTGGCCCATAGGTAAAATCCTCCCCTGCTTGTTAATTAGGGCTGGGATTGGGAGACATCGGTTTGTTTGAAATTTGTGGCGATCGAGTGCTTGGCTGCATTGTATATGTGGTTACAGAGTTTATTCTGCGGTTTAGAAAGGGCAGTCTGTGGTTTAAATAGTAATATATGTAAAGGGTCTTAGGAAGGAGAAACTCCAAGCATTCTGCCCACCAGTGATGATGCATCATCCCATTATTAAGAGTTTAGAGCAGGGATGGGGAACCTTCAGCCCTCCTGCTGTTGTTGAACTACACATCCCAGTATGTCCTGCAACAGTTTTAGCATGGCCAAATAGCAAAACTGTAGCAAGGCATGCTGGTATGTGTGGTTCAACAACAGCTGAAGGTTCCCCATCCCTGGTTTAGAGAACTCGGTCCTCAGGACCCCACACAGTGCATGTTTTGCAGGTAACCCAGCAGGTGCACAGGTGTATTAATTACTCACTGACACATTTTAAAAGATCCACAGGTGGAGCTAATTATCTCACTTGTAATTCTGTGAGGAGACCTGCAAAACATGCCCTGTGTGGGGTCCTGAGGACCAAGTTTGAGAACCTGTGGTTTAGAGGATAAGTCCACCATACATGCAGATTTAGTAAGTGCCAGTTTTTTATTCTGTAGATATTTGCAATACTACACAGGTACTGCAGTGTGCTTGCTCTTTTGTAACACCAAACTTCTTTCAGAAGCACCACCACTGCAAGTGCAGCGTGACCAGAGCCGGCCCTAACCAATATGATGCCCTAGGCAAGATTTTGGCTGTTGCCCCCTAGCACCACCGCTGGTTCCACCTCTGACCTTGCACCTCTTTCCCAGCACCATCACCCCTCACCCATAGCAGTCCTTATTTTAGTGTTTGTACCCACTATATTTTAAATAGGAACAGTTCGCACATTTGGTGCTCAGCCCAAAAAGGGGTGTGTTTTTGCTGGCAAGGGGCATGGCCACACAATAACCCCATTTCCAATTATGCCACACAGTACTGCAACTTTATTCACATTTGATCATGCGATAGTGTCCATAATTCATATTACATCCCACAGTAGTATCACTTTACCTTATAAACGTTACTCCTCACAGTAGATACCCTTATTCATATTACATCACACTGGTCGCTTATATCCTAAGACAGATGCGTCTTCCCCACACAGCGGCTGGAGGTCCATCTTCCAAGTTGGAGTTGTCCTGTGCATCACCTGTCCTCCCATTCTCAGTGGTCTGCAGCCCCTTACACCAGCTCCGCTCACGTTGGGGCGTCGGCAGTGGTCCTCTTCTCGCAGCTGTCTACTTTTGTGCGGCTCCAGTCCTTCACTCCGCTTCCCATCCCACCAGGCAGTAGTGCAGACAGCTCTTCTCCTCTCAGTGGTCCTCAGGGGGTAATATGCTCCTCTCTGTACAAACGGTCCTCATGACCGAGCAGGCGGCTCCTCTCTCCAGCAGGGCAAACCCGGTTCTCTGGCTCCACGGGTGACTCCCTTTCCCCCTGGGATTTTAAATGGTGACTGAGGGTCTGGGGGCACCAGCAACAGCCCTCCCCCTGGCCACTCTGCCCTGCAACACAAGCGACCCAATCAGATAGGGGGTCAGTTTTTCACAAGCTTCACTGTTGCTAGCCAGGGGAGACACCACCAACTTCTTGGCGCCAAACTCCCTTTCCAGAGTTGACAGGGTCACTGAAAGTTCACCCTAGACACTGCTATAGAACATTCATACAGAATGTATAGTTTTCTAGATACTTAATTGTTATACATTTCTGGGATCGGTTTCCATTCAGTCTCTGTATCACAGAGGAAGGAATCCCCTGGTACTCCTTATGGGGCGACTGAGTATCCCATCTTCGGCAGTGGGTCCAGGGACCACCTCCATTGAGTCTTGATCATTGGCAACACCCCCTAACATGGGGTATCCTGTGAGCCACAGCATATCCAATGGATTTCTATATTGCGGTTCTGCAGTGGAGCTTGACCACTCTGTCACAGGTGCTAAAGAGTCCGTGTCTATCTCGGAGAGGGATGTACAGAGGCCGAGGCAGTTGCAGTGAACAGTCTTTCAACAATCTCCTGCTTCAATCTCGTATGTCGGCTGATCTGGGTATAGTCTTCCTACCACAAAGTAGGGGACAGCTTCCCACTGTGAGTCTAGTGTACTGTGGCGTGCATATTTCCTCAGGCAGACTTTATCTCATACTGTATGTTCAAAGGTTCTGCCTGTTATAGTGGTCCTCTTGTCTGAGATGTGCATCACCCATCACTGTTCCACTAGGGCTTTGGCTTCTTAAATTTACCCTTGATGTTCTTTTATCCAGTCGCCCTGATGTGAATAGATGTCAGCATTGACTGTCAGTACCTCCATGCTTAAATCTGCGGGAAGTCATTCATGTCTGCCGAACATTAAATAATAAGGTGTGAAGCTGGTAGAGCAGTATTCGGTGTTATACAGGAAGGTACAGTATTTTCAGACAGCAGGCCATGCCAATCCAATCTTCTCAGCAACAGAATAGCTTGGAGCATATTGATAAAAGTTTGATTAATCTTTTCGCAAAGTCAGTTTGTCGCAATCCTGATTAAAATCATAACATTTCGTGACTTATCTCTGTCATCTGTCCTATATCCTGCGTGTTTTCTGCTCACTGGGAATACAGCTCTCCAGTACCATGAATTGCTTGTCTGCTGAGTTCTCTGCTAATGAGTTTCATCTGTGCTGATTAACCTTCTGTGTGAATACTGAATTCAGCAAGTCTCTCCATGCTGTGCCTATACAGCATTGTCCATGTTATCATTACAGTATATTACATGCCTTCCTGACTCCAGTGGTCACCAGATTCAGACTCTGCGGCCATTACTACTTCCATGTGGTCCCACAATGCTGGAGTTCCCTCCAAAACCAGCTATGGACGTCACCATGACAGACTCCAGTCAGCTGACCTTCCAGGAGCCAATCCGGATTCGCTTCCGTATCATGTGAGCCATTCATCCATTCAGCTGTAAGCGCTGGGTATAAGTTCCAGGTCTCCGCACTAACAAGCTTTGGTGTCTCAGCCTGGAGTGAGCTCCAGAATCTCCTGCTGGTAATAGACTCAGTGCAAGTTATCATCCCCAGCACTGCCTGACTCCCTGGATGATTTAAAGAGCCGTCACTGCCGCTACATCATCCTGGCATCTCCAGATTCACTGGAAGTCCTCCAGTAATCCAGAGGGACTATCCTATATCCCTAGTGGCATTAGACACTCTGCTGGTTCCTAGCAGCTTCCAGTTCACCGCTGCGCAAGGTAGCGCACCATAGTATCCGGAAAACCTGCCACTGCTGTCTACAACATTGCAGTACTCATTGTGCAGAACCACCGCATCATAGCTACTGGGAAACCAGCAGTGCAGACACTGCACAGCAAACGGAATCCCCATTGTGCTACATCAGCAGTCCAGCATCTGGAAACCCATGTTGCCGACATCCTCAGCTTCGGTTACAAGCATTGCCAATGTCCTCTGCTTTGGTTACAAGTATTGCAGACGTCCTCAGCTTCTGTTTCAAGCATTGCCAACATCCTCTGCTTCGTATACAAGTATTGCGGACATCCTCAGCTTCATCTACAAGCATTGCAGACGTCCTCGGCTTTGGTTAAAAGTATTGCTGATGTCCTCAGCTTCTGCATCAAGCATTGCAGACATCCCCGGCTTCATGTGCGAGTATTGCCGTCATCCTCGGCTTCGTCTACAAGTATTGCTGACACCCTCAGCTTCGTCTACAAGTACTGCCGACATTCTCAGTTTTGTCTACAGTTATTGCTGATGCCCTCCACTTCCTCTACAGTCATTGCTGATGTGTTCGGCTACATCTACAGTTACTGCTGATACTTTCAGCTTCATCTACAGTCATTGCTGTTGTCCTCAGCCTCAACAGCTATCACACTGGTTCCAGCCAGTGATTTGACTTTCCTGCATACCTGATCCTACCAGCACTCCGTTAACTCACCAATTCTCACGTGACTCTCAATCAGGTGACAACCCAGCTACCCACTGCACTGGTGGCTTCCACCACCAGTGTTCCAGTACCCATAGCTGGTCACCAGCAGAGTATACTGCCCGACTGCCATGTCTGGATGAGCAGATCATTCATTAAGCCAGCTCGATTCTGTCCACTGCGCTCAAGACCAAACCCAGTGTCCAGTACTAGTACGGGTTCACAAACAAACTCAGCTGTGACACCGTTACACTGTGTTATATACTATAGCTCTCATTTTGTTGCATTGATAAAGCTCACACAGTTCCGCAACAGTTGTGTTTCAAAAGGCGGTGCCCTGGTTGGTCAGGATTTGTTCTGAATAACCATATGGCTGAACAAAGTATTTCCAAAACAAGACAGCTGTGGTTTTTGGCAGATCGTTTTTTTTACTGGATCCGCAACAACAAACTTGGTATAGTGGTCTATGTTTGTTAAGGCATACTGATAACCGCTGTGGCTTGCTTCCAGCTTAACAAGGTCTATGACTACTCAAGTGGGCGGTTGCTGGTGATAGGGTGGAGAGCAGCTCTCTGTGTTTGGTCAGGGATTCTCTTCAGCCTCCTTATCATACTCTGTTTTTTGGAATCCGAAGTGTCCTGGCTCATCATGACACTTCTCTAAGATGTGTGATGCATGGGCTTGAGGTTAATTGAGCAACGAAGCAGCAGGCCACTCTGCACTTGAAACTTCTCTCTGCCTCCAGAGTTTTACCAGTTCAGGATCTGCAGAAAACGGTTGGGCCTTGGAAAGACCCTCCTCAATGTTTAACAGCAGTTTCACTTCACAAATTACAGCACTTTTCTCCTGAATTTCTTTCCAATGTCTATTTCCTGGATTTTGTCCCCGTTTTCCGTGATTCACGAGGTCAGTGGCCAAATGTGGTGTTACAATTAGCTTTTGTTGGGTGCTTACTGCAAGCAATGGTGGCAGCTCTACTTCCTCCCAGAGATCATCTTTTCTTTCTATATGCAGAGGGAGCCTATGGAAAGCATCGGCATTGTCATGCTGCCTTACTTTCCGTAACTTGATCATAAAATTAAAGTTGACCAATCTTGAACACCAGCATTGTTCCAGAGCGCCTAGTCATGCTGTTTGTAAATTGGCAAGGGGATTATGGTCTGTGAAGACTTATGATGAGGCTGCTAAGTAATACTTGATCTCGACAGTTATGGCCCAAACCACAGCGAGAAGTTCTAGCTTGAATGCTCTATAATTCTTATTGCGCTCTTTGTTAAACCACGTCTGACATAGGCAATTACTCTCTCCTGCTCCCCTTGGACCTGGTATAAGACTGCGCCCAGACCCCGATAACTGGAGTCAGTGTACAGGTGGAATGGTTGATCATAATTGGGTAGGCCAAGAGTGGGGCACTCATCAGAACAGTTTTTAAGGCCTCGAAAGACTGCTGCTGCACTTCAGTCTAATGGATGGGTTATTTTGGAGTCGGCCATGTTCTGGATATACCTCTGAGCAAACTGAAGATATGTACGCCAATCTTAAATAAACCAACGATAGTATCCTGCAAAGCCGAGGAATGCTCGGAGGTCTTTCAAAGTTTTAGGGGCCGGTCATTCCTGAACTGCCCGTAACTTATCTGGATCAGGGGAAGTTCCTTCTGCACTGACAATATACCCCAAATATTGTACTGCTGTCTTCAATAGGTGACATTGCGATGGCTTTACTTTTAACCCATACAAGACCTCATTTAGCTGTTGGGGGTCCTCTTCATATGTTGGAGAAAAGATGATATCATCGAGATAGAGCAGGTCCATGTCAGTTTTGATGTCAAACAATGCTCCATGACCCTTTGGAATGTCCCTGGGGCATTGCAAAGTCCAATGGACATTCTTTTGAATTTGTACAGCCCCATTGGTGTCCTGTGGGCCACAGATATTTGCCAGTATCTGCTAGTGAGGTCTAAAGTTGAGAAATACTTGGCCGAATTAAGTGCTGTCAATGTCTCTTCGAATTCTAGGAAGCAGGTTAGGTAGGCATTTTTGTGGATGATGTGAATCAACTTGCGATAGTCCATGCAGAATCGCAGTCTACCATCCTTCTTCCGTACCAATACCATTGGGGCCGCCCATGAGCTATAACTCTGATAACACCAGATTTCTTTCAACATTTTCTTCACAAGTTAGTACATGGCTGAGGCCAGCGGTTGATGACACTCCCTGATTGAGGGGTTATTGCCGGTAGGGATCTGCTGTTGTATAGTTTTTACACAGCCAAAATCTCCAGGAGCTTGACTAAACGCTGTTTGGTTCTTCCGTACCACTTCCAGCACCCCCTATCTTTGTTCTTCCAGGGTCTCAGGTGTTTCGATCTCAATATCTTCCCACCACAGTGGGCTTTCTTCCACTAATGCTACTCCATCAACTTGTGCACTCATCTGTGTGCCGGAGCTGGCCAAGGGTAGATGTTCTAAAAATTCACTTTCGTCAGCACAGCGACTGGTTGATTTCTGTACAAATATACTGGATGATCACATGGGTTGAGGAATCTTACTGGTAATTTTCGCTTCTTGACCCGTACCACACTCCTGGCAACAATGGCCTTTGAAGTAGTATCATGCGAGTCAGGTTTAACCACTGCCTCGTAGCCTTGGCCCCCGGTCAGATTTTACTTTCACACAACAGCATTGTGTCTGTTTGGTTCCAATCTGACAGCACAATGTTCTGCAATCCTGTTTTATTTCCTACACTGCCACTCAAAGTTCTGTTGTGCCATAAGGTTTTCATCATTCTCTGTAGCCATGTCATTTCCTGCACTGGGTATATCTCCACCATTCTCTGTAAAGCGATCAGTTCATTCGGACAATGCTGCAGAACATTCATTCCCAGAATGACAGCTGGTACACCCTTTTCATTCACATTAGTGATAGTCCACCCTTGCTGACGTAGGCATGTTCCCCTAATCTGAATATCGTATTCCAAATACCCTCGACTAGGGATCGGTTGGCCATCGCAGGCCAGTAGGTTCAACCAGTTTGGGGGATGAGGGATGAGGTTAACATTCTGCCAATGCCGCTGAAATTTGTTCCATTGAATTGTTGTAACTTGTGAGCCGGTATCCAGAAGGGCTGACATTTTTATTCCATTAATACAGATTTCCAATTTCGGACACTGGCCCACGTACTTGGATAGGCACATTTTTCTTTCTGGACCTACACTAATTGGGGAAAGTCTTCCGAGGGTCGGTTCACTGCCGTAGTACTTCAGAGTTTAAAGCCTCAGACTGGCACTGTCGCTCCATGTGCCCACTCTGTTGACATCTGTGGCATATTGGGTGTCCCTGTTGGTCAAATTGATCTGTCAGGCGCTGTTTAGGCATTGCTGGGGCTATCCAATTATCCCACTATGATTTTTGTGCAGATCTCCAATTCCCTTGGCGCTCCGTTCTCCAATTGTCTTGAGGTTCCTGTTGTCTCTTTCAGCATTTGATCTCGAGTCAATTCGCGCTTCCGTGGATTTGCCCGTAGTGTGTTGCAGGTGTTAAGCTGGGGGATTCAAATTTGAATGCGGTGACTGTTCCATATCGTGACTAGCCCACAGCATTTGTATCGTAGTCTCTTTAAAATCCAGGAATGTTTCATCTGGAGCCGATTTCTGCAGTAGGGCTGGACATGCTGGGCATAACCCCGCATGTCTGAGAAAATGATCGTAGATGTGCTAAATTTAGCACATCTACGATCAGATCTGAATTAGGCCCACAGAGCACCAGTGATTGCCATATGAAACAGAGCATTGCAGTGACTGCCACATAAAGGGAGAGTTACAGTGACCTAATTATAATACCCAGAGCCTCACAGTGACTGCCATATGATACACCAAGCATCCAAGTGACCGACATACACTACAAAGAACATTGCACTGAATGCAATACTATATAGAGAACTCCAACGACCACCATAAAATACAGAGGACATCACAGCTGGGGGTGTGACAGGGCAATGCGGTGTAAGACTGAGAGGAGATGACTGAGGAGACAGGGACAGGGTATAGGATTGTATATACAGGTATCTGGATGTAAGGATAGGGCACCTGGATGCAGGGACTAGGGATGAGGTGACAGGGCGTAGGGTACCTGGATGCAGGTGTAGGGGTGAGGGTATCGGGATGCAGGGACAGGGTGTAGGGGTGAGGGTATCGGGATGCAGGGACAGGGTGTAGGGGAGAGGGTATCGGGATGCAGGGACAGGGTGTAGGGTATCGGGATGCAGGGACAGGGTGTAGGGGAGAGGGTATTGGGATGCAGGGACAGGGTTGAGGGTATCGGGATGCAGGGACAGGGTGTAGGGGAGAGGGTATTGGGATGCAGGGACAGGGTGTAGGGGAGAGGGTATCGGGATGCAGGGACAGGGTTGAGGGTATCGGGATGAGGTGACAGGGCGTAGGGTACCTGGATGCAGGGACAGGGTGTAGGGGAGAGGGTATCGGGATGCAGGGACAGGGTGTAGGGTTGAGGGTATCGGGATGCAGGGACAGGGTGTAGGGGTGAGGGTATTGGGATGCAGGGACAGGGTGTAGGGTTGAGGGTATCGTGATGCAGGGACAGGGTGTAGGGATGAGGGTATCGGGATGCAGGGACAGGGTGTAGGGGAGAGGGTATCGGGATGCAGGGACAGGGTGTAGGGGAGAGGGTATCGGGATGCAGGGACAAAAAAATATTAGATTGCAACGCATATCTCATTTGTACATTAATGTGGCTGTATCAACATGCATAGAAAGTGGAAAGGGGAGACAGCACATAAAGTTACTGACACAGACACCACTTACTATCAGACAGACATTACTTAGACACATACACGACACAAACCTGCTGACAGACACCACTTACTAGAGGGAGGGTGTCGCACGCCCACTCTGCTCTTAAATTCACGACTTTCATGGACCTGGCTCTCCTTACAGACAGTAGCCTCCTTCACCAAGCTCTTCATCTCTTTCATCCCACCTCTGATCGTCGCAGGAAAGCAATGGTAATGGTCAGTAATAACTTCAGACGTCCATGGGATGGAGCTTCGAGTGGTACGGAGGCAGAGCTTTGTGTCAGCTTGGGGGCAGAGCTGCGGGCGGGTCTGGGTGTGAAGTCTCAGGGGGATTCGGAGGAAGCAGAGCGCAGACTGAGCAGAATTTCAGGCAGGCCGTGGTGTGGTTAAAACCTTGGCAGGCCGGCCAGTTCAGGGTGGGAGCAATGTTACATTGTGCAGCCGAGATGGGAGGTGAGTGAGCTGGGCAGTTGGTGGTGACAGGAAATGCTCTTTTTTCATGTCAACACTGACTGCACTGCAGGGGATCTTGTGAGTATATGTTTAGTGGGGGAGGGGGGGGGGCCTGGAGCTGCAGCTCCATCCGCCCTATTGGCCGCGGTGCTCCACAATAGTAAGTCATGGTGATTGGAGTTAGAATCGTTGCTCCCTCCTGAGGGGTTCACTACGATATGCCGGCGGTCGGGCTCCCGGCGACCAGCATACCGGTGCCGGGAGCCCGACCGCCGGCTTACCGACAGTGTGGCGGGCGCAAATGAGCCCCTTGCGGGCGCAAATGAGCCCCTTGCGGGCTCACTGCGCTCGCCACGCTACGCGCGCCACACTATTTTATTCTCCCTCCAGGGGAGTCGTGGACCCACACGAGGGAGAATAAGTGTCGGTATGCCGGTGCCGGTATACTGTGCGCCAGGATCCCGTCAGTTGGCATACTGAAGACCACCCCTCCTGGGTACTGCTGCTGCTTGAGGTTCTTTGTCCATGGTGTTTGCAGGAATTAACTTGCCTGAAGTCTCTGATCCTGTTTGTGGACACCAAAGTAAATGTAATACCCAGTTACAGCGGTGTGCTTTCTCTTTTGTAGCAGCCAACTTTCAGAAGCACCACCACTGCAAGCGCACCATGACAGAGGCGCAAGCGATTCAACTTCCCCTTTTTCTTAGCAGACACAGAACCACACTTTGAAGACAGTCCAACACAATTTTATTATTTTCAGTGAATTTTGTTGGTGGTGATAATCAGGGTCGAACAGGGGAACAGGGGAACAGGGGAACAGGGGAACTCCCCCCACCCCCCCGCTGGGCTCCACTGCTGTGGGCTTACCTTCTCCTCTGGGGATCAAGTTCTGGAATATGCACTTGAGTAATACATATGTCAGTATTTACTATATACTGTCTGTATATTCATCGAGGGGCCCATGCACTCTCTAATGGCTAGCCAAAATCTCTGGGGTGGCTGACCACACCCCAAAACATGTGCCCTCCCTGCTACTGTAATTTCCCGGTGGGCCCTCCATGCTCCAGTCCAACACTGGTAACAATTTCAAGATCACAAGAAAACCATATTATATCAACAGTTTGAAATAAAGGACAGGTTCAGCTCAGGAATAACTACTTAATTACAGTAAGAAATAACAATAGGATATTAAAACCCAATACACATGTGAAACTGATGTTTACAAGCTGGCCTTGGTCCTGCGAATAGTCCTTATTATCCAGCGGTAGCAGTTAGGTAACAAACGGATGAAGCAGGTGAAGCGTGTACACAGGCTGGCTTTGGCCTTTTAAACTGTCAGGGGTCTATTTACTAAGCTTTGGATGGAGAAAAGATGGATGGAGATTAAGTACCAGCCAACCAGCTCCTAACTGTCATTTTTTTCAAACAGCCTGTGACATGGCAGCTAGGAGCTGATTGGCTGGAACTTTATCCTGTCCAAGGTTTAGTAAATAGACCCCACAGTCACTATTAACAAGCGGTAGCAGTTAGGTAGCAAATAGGCGAGACAGGTGAAGCAGGTACACAGGCTTGCGATGGCTTTGCAAACAGTCACAATAAACCAGAGGCAGCAGTTAGGTAGTATTCATTTTATGTATAGAACAATTACCATAAGAGGTTAGTTCACCTTGCAGATTAGGTAGTGAAGTCATGGGGGACAATAACATTAACACGTCATCTGTGAAAAATGAGAATTTGTACCTTGCACTGAAATACCCTTATTGTCAGGGTTGCTACATATTTTTGTTGCAAGTGGCGTAATACATAATGCACAAAGCAAAGGTGAGAGGACAACCCTGTCTAGTACCTTTGCCCAAACAAGAGACAGGTGAAGAAAGCCCGTTAGACGATTATCAAGGCTGTTGGGCCAGTGTACAAAGCTTTTATAGCGGACAGAAAGTCATTGAAAAGGCATAGGTTCGTAAGGTTTGAAACAGAAATTGCCAGGACAGCTGGTCAAAGCACACAAAGGAAAGGCACCCTAAAGACAATCCTATGGTATTGGAGAACCAGTCTATATTCAGCTCTCTCCAAATTTAGGTGATTTCATACATTTATCCATGCTGACTATCAATTAATACGTGCAGTCAATGTGACACATTCAGGATTCACTTGTAGCAGCTGTGGCAACAGTGTTTCTCCAAGAGACTGCAACATTCTGATACACACTTTTTGAACCGTACTGTTCAGTGATTTCTCAAGTATATCAGGATTTAGACAATCCATGCAATTTTTAAATTTTTATATCTGATATATCTTGCTAAAATCATATGGAATATTGAATTATCCATTATGAAATAGTATTTTTATATTACTATTAATAAATATATGTATTTTATATTTCTTTATCATCATTATTATTTATTCCTTGGCTGATACTGAACCTGTGATATTTTGGTATGTGTTTCTCATGAGCGCCTCTATTTTCAATTTAAAATTTAGGTGATCGCCTGCCCCTCTAAACTGAAAAATGAAAACTAAAAAATACAGCTAGAAAGAGCGCAAAGGTGACCGGTAATATCAAAATGTAATGTAACATCATGACCAGTGCTGTAGGTCGAGAAACGCGTTTGAAAGGGACCTGGGCCACTATACTTTAGGAGACTGACCGGAGCAGACCTCAGAGCTGAGAGTGATCTCCACTGGTGACCAGCACTACCACACTGCCGCACTTTAAACAGGGAATGATCCCAACAGGGAAGCGGCTGAATACATCATTATAGCCGCCCGGCCGCTCCAGGATCCTGTAAAAAAAAAAATCTTTCTCCCGAAAACACACAGGTTCAGCGAAACCTGTGTGTTTTCGTGTGAAACAGCCCCGTTTTCGGACGAAAACGGGGCTGTTTCCAGGGATTCTGCTTCGCCTGCTGGAGGCAGGTGAAACAAAATCCCGATAAGCGGCGGCACGTGCCGGCTTATCGGGGCTAAGTAGATAGCCCCTGTTGGGACAATTAGCCCCGGTAAAAAAATGGGGCTAATTGGATATCCCCCTAAGCCTTGGAGAGAGATATAGTAGACAGAGATAAGCGTCTAAATGTAATAGCCTCCTAGTTCCGGAGGTGCTGGAATTTTGAGCAGTTCTGCCCATATTTTTAAAGCAGCAATCATTTACAAGGCAAAACCAACCTGGTTTTGCCTTGTAAACAATTGCTGCTTTAAAGGATCAGGCAGACTCGCACATCAGTCCTGCACCTCCAGAACTAGGAGGCAATTACATTTAGCTGAAAGCACCGGCCAATCAGCTCATAACTGCCATTTTACAGGCTGAGTTTGAAAAATTACAGGAGCTGGTTGGTTGGTGCTTTTTCTCTGTCCACTTTATCTTTCTATAAGGCTTAGTAAATAGACTGCTAAGTCAGGGTAATCCACAAAGATATCTATGTGCATGTGTCACTCATATTGTGAGTATGGTAGGTCCATACGGGTGTGGGTTGATAGAGTGTCTAGTTAGACAGTCAGACAGACATCATATGTTAGACAGACATTAGGTTGACAGGGTCAAAAGGTCGACCGGATCGAAAGGTTGACATGAAAAAGGTAGACACCATGTTTTTTGCATTTTTGTGGTTTGTGTGGATAGTTTTGTCATCTGGGACCCCCAATTGTAGAAAGGCATACCCTCGCGGGGCTCGTTTCGCTCGCCACAAGGTTTATAACCAACTCTATGCTGACATGGATAGAGAAAGTATGAAATAGTTCAAAAACATGTAAAATAAAAATAAAATAAAAGTATTTTTTATGTCAACCATTTTCATGTTGATCTTTTGACCCTGTCGACCTAATGTCTGTCTAACATATGGTGTCTATCCATTGACTGTCTAACTAGACACTGTATCTATCATCCGGATACCGTCCATCCTTTCCCTTTTAAGAATGGTGTAGGCAGATTTTGTTTCTGAACACCATCTTCCAGATGATTGTACACCGGTTGGGTGGAATTAATTAAAAATGTCCAGACATACAGTACTACACTATTGCAATATTTATTCTATATTTATACCTGGGAGAAAATAAGGTGAAGAAAAAAGGACCATACTTGAAGCAAAAGCCTTTCTGATTCATGGAAAGTTACTTAGGAAATGTATGAGGACCTACTTACCATCAGACCTTAATCAGGATATTCCATTTTCTTAAATATAAAGGCAGTATACAGCATCAGACTGGCTGACCGGGTAACTGCTTCCTGTCCATTTATGCCGGGACCATAGGTACAGATTTAGGTTTTTGCTGGTGGGTGCTTGGCGGGAGGTGGCAGCGGGAATGAACGGGCGGGTGCGTCAGTGACTAATCCCCATTACGCATTATGCAACACCACGTAATGCCCATTACGCATTATGCCACACACCGTAACGCCCATTATGCATTATGCCACACACCGTAACGCCCATTATGCAATATGCCACACACCGTAACGCCCATTATGCAATATGCCACACACCGTAATGCCCATTATGCAATATGCCACACACCGTAATGCCCATTATGCAATATGCCACACACCGTAATGCCCATTATGCAATATGCCACACACCGTAATGCCCATTATGCAATATGCCACACACCGTAACGCCCATTATGCAATATGCCACACACCGTAACGCCCATTATGCAATATGCCACACCGTAACGGCGATTATGCAATATGCCACACACCGTAATGCCCATTATGCAATATGCCACACACCGTAATGCCCATTATGCAATATGCCACACACTAATGCCCATTATGCAATATGCCACACATCGTAATGCCCATTATGCAATATGCCACACACCGTAACGCCCATTATGCAATATGCCACACACCGTAATGGCCATTATGCAATATGCCACACACCGTAACGGCCATTATGCAATATGCCACACACCGTAATGCCCATTATGCAATATGCCACACACCGTAACGGCCATTATGCAATATGCCACACACCGTAATGCCCATTATGCCACACACCATAATGCCCATTATGCAATATGCCACACACCGTAATGCCCATTATGCAATATGCCACACACCGTAATGCCCATTATGCAATATGCCACACACCGTAATGCCCATTATGCAATATGCCACACACCGTAATGCCCATTATGCCACACACCGTAATGCCCATTATGCCACACACCGTAATGCCCATTATGCAATATGCCACACACCGTAATGCCCATTATGCAATATGCCACACACCGTAATGCCCATTATGCAATATGCCACACACCGTAATGCCAATTATGCAATATGCCACACACTGTAATGCCCATTATGCAATATGCCACACACCGTAACGGCCATTATGCAATATGCCACACACCGTAATGCCCATTATGCAATATGCCACACACCGTAACGGCCATTATGCAATATGCCACACACCGTAATGCCCATTATGCCACACACCATAATGACCATTATGCAATATGCCACACACCGTAATGCCCATTATGCAATATGCCACACACCGTAATGACCATTATGCAATATGCCACACACCGTAATGACCATTATGCAATATGCCACACACCGTAATGCCCATTATGCAATATGCCACACACCGTAATTCCCATTATGCCACACACCGTAATGCCCATTATGCAATATGCCACACCGTAATGCCCATTATGCAATATGCCACACATCGTAATGCCCATTATGCAATATGCCACACACCGTAATGGCCATTATGCAATATGCCACACACCGTAACGGCCATTATGCAATATGCCACACACCGTAACGGCCATTATGCAATATGCCACACACTAACGTCAGTTACATATTATGCCACACAGTGTTATGGCCCTGACACCATTTTATGCCCCACACACAATGCCCCTTACAAATGATGCCACACAGTAAGGCTTCTAATTACTTTTAAATTACCTACCTGTTGTCAGGGGTCTCATGCACATTGCCAGGGGTTTCATGCTTGCAGGCGTCTCTTGCACGTTGTCAGGGGTCTCCAGCACATTGCTAGGGGTTTCATGCGCGTTGCCAACAAAGAATGGGAGGGTGGGAGCGGGCCTCACTAAGTATACTGCTAGCCAGTGGCGGAACTAGCAAATGGTCGTCCAAGGTGCAAAAATCTGCTTAGAGACCCCACCGACACCTCAGGGAAGGAGGACACACACTGGGCTCTGGGTGGATGACATGGTGACACACTGGGGCCCGGGGACAACATATACACAATACCAGGACTTGGGGGGGGCATGGTAACAAACACTGGGTCCTAGGGGGGATGACATGGTGACATACTAGGGACTGAGGGGGGTGGTGGTGGTGATACACATACTAGGGCTTGGGATGGGGGGGTAACACCACCACTTCTATGCACATGTGTATATACTGTATTTCTGCCCTGTCTACATATATGTGTATGCATATCTGCCCTGTGTACATAGATATGCATGCAGATACTTAGCTGATGGGCCAGGCGTGCTACACATAAATCGCAGCCCTGGAGAGCCTTCCTGACTCCTGTACCGGGCACGGGATGTCCTGGGGAAGGGATCTGTCCGCAGCAGGGAGCTGGGAGTCGGGCACAGGATGAGGGCACAGAGTACAGCTCGGGGTGCCCGGAGTCAGGCCTATATACAGCAGCCCCAGTTACTGCTAGCCGCCGCTACCACCGCAGTGGATTGAGAGAGACGCGCTGGGGGCTGCTTCCATACAGTGCAGTGTAAAAAAAAAATAACCCTTAAAATACAGCCATTTTTGGTGTTTTTTGTTTTGTTTTTTACACTGCACTGTACGGAAGCAGCCCCCAGCGCGTCTCTCTCAATCCACTGTGGGGGCAGCAGCGGCTAGCAAGAGGCGTCGCTCTGCCACTTTACACCCGGAGTGGCTGGTTAAAAGGGGCGTGGCTTTGTGGGATGGAGGTGTGACTGTGGGACGGGGGCGTGGCTAGTCATCCCAACCCCTGTTTTCATCACACCGGGGGTCGGGAGGAGCGGGCTGCTCTTGCTGAAGTGCCGGCTCTTGCTCAGTGACAGGAGCCAGGTTGCTGCACTGTAATGTTACAGTGCAGCACCTGGCTCCTGTCACTGAGCAGGAGCAGTCACTTTGGTGTCACCCCTCGGTGGGTGACACCCAGGTGAAGACCGCACCCCCATTCTGACGCCAGTGCGGCTACCAGTAACCTGATTGTCCATGGGTGCTCGGGCCTGGGAGCACCCACGGAATCGGCGCCTATAGCCTGGACAATGTTTAGAAGCACCCAACTCTTTATACCCGCTACCTGCATTGCAGGTGACTGCAGGTGCGAGTTCAGAGAACCGGGTGCCTCTAAACTTTGTCCGGGCATAAATGGACCAGAAGCGCTTCCCTGGTCAGCCAGTACAACGAAGGGCAGTATATTGTTTTCGTTTTCTGTATATATTTTTTTTTATATAAATTTAAGCGCCATTGTGGTTTTTCCGATTATTTATCTTTTACTGTATGTTTGTACACGTATATTTCCACTAAGGGCCTAATTCAAGGTTGAATGCAAAACATTTTCCTCTAATGGGCAAAACTATGGGCACTGCAGGAGGGACAGATATAACATGTGCAGAGAGTTAGATTTGGGTGGTTTATATTGTTTCTGTGCAGGGTAAATACTGGCTGCTTTATTTCAGTTTGAACACACCCCACCTTGCATATGATTCAGATACGGTGGCAAAGAAGCAGATCTGCTGTTTTCACTCACATTCACTGGAAGTGAACGCAAAGGGGATCAGTGTACTGTCCCCTTCATTAAACTCCTCCAAATCTCAGGCGCAAACTTTAGTTTTATCCAGTGGTGGCTCCTACCTTTGAGTAGGAGGGGGGGAGCTGCCGCTGGCCAGGTCCCGGGAGAAGAGTGAGCCACTGCCAGCTAGGTCCTGGAGCTGCACATGGCCAAACCCACGACCGCTATGGACTGCATCTGCTGCAGTCCATAGAAGGCGGGGTTAGCCACATGCAGTCAAGCAACTACTTGACTGCGCCTGCGCCGATCTCTCCGATTGCAGCCCGGTCATCACTACCAGTCACTGTTTAGCCAGCGCAGTTATAGACTGCAACTGGCTCACTCCCTGCAGTGGTGGATTTTACTGTGGGGGGGGGGGGGGGGGGGGGAGTAAAGATAGGTAAGATCCACCACTGGTTACAACCACACGTCAAACCTGATTGCATTGTTACTAGCATTTTTTCTAAAACAAAGCCGGTCATGGAGCTGAACATTTAGAGAAAGTGTGCTTAAAGCCAGTATTTTGGAAGGCATTTTCCTTCTGTCTTACATTGCAGGGATAGTCTCTGTTCCATTAGTGCCCTGTGCGGGTAACACAGTGGTTCTCAAACTCGGTCCTCAGGACCCCACACAGTGCATGTTTTGCAGGTAACCCAGCAGGTGCACAGGTGTATTAATTACTCACTGACACAT
The DNA here is from genome assembly GCF_028390025.1 of Pseudophryne corroboree. Classification (NCBI taxonomy): domain Eukaryota; kingdom Metazoa; phylum Chordata; class Amphibia; order Anura; family Myobatrachidae; genus Pseudophryne; species Pseudophryne corroboree. Next base: position 22,191,804 of record NC_086455.1, read on the forward strand.
TTTAAAAGGTCCACAGGTGGAGTTAATTATGTCACTTGTGATTCTGTGAGGAGACCTGCAAAACATGCACCGTGTGGGGTCCTGAGGACCGAGTTTGAGAACCTGTGGGGTAACATACGGAAAGAAGGAATATATTTTAGATCTGTTGCAGCAAATGAGTAGGAGTATTAATATACAGTACTTCAATTTCCAAATTTATTTATGCTTTATATTAACAGCGTTATTTATGTATTATTTATGAATGCTTGTAAATGTATTATTGCATCAGCCTAAGGGTATGAATACGTGTAAACAGAGGAGTAACCCATACTACTTAGGTTAGGAGTGTCACATATTTGTCAATGAAAATTCAAATTAAGGTTTAACCATGGGGAACACATTATGGGGCACATCATATAGCTTGCTATAAGACACAGGTTTGGGGATGATGTAGATGCCAGAGTGGATATTCCTCAATAAAGACTGTCGGAAGTGCAACCAACGTACAAGAGAAGCCCCAGCACTCTCAGCCACAGATAATGACCGAAAGTCCATTGTGGGTTTTCCTCAAAAGAGACCATCGTAGCTGGAGATATAGAAGGTCTAAATCAGGCATGTCCAACCTGCGGCCCTCCAGCTGTTGTGAAACTACATATCCCAGCATGCCCTGACACTGTTTTGCTGTCAGAGAATGCTAAAGCTGTGTCAGGGCATGCTGGGATGTGTAGTTTCTCAACAGCTGGAGGGCCGCAGGTTGGACATGCCTGGTCTAAATATTAATCTCAGAGTCCAAAATTAAAGTTAAAATGGTCTAATGCATTTCGTTGATCTCAATCAACTCCTACAGAAGATAGATAGATAGATAGATAGATAGATAGATAGATAGATAGATAGATAGATAGATAGATAGATAGACCACCTACTTAATATATTTTGGCAACCAATCAGGAGCAATCTTACACTGCTCAGCCAAAGAAACAGCTCCTGATTGGGTACCAGGCAATTAAGTACGCAGGCTAGACAGAGATCTAAGGTTGAACACATAAAAAGCAAATTCATATAGAACATATTACAGGGTATTGGTAAAAACTTGTCTGCGACAAAGAGGTGTTGCCCATAGCAACCAGATTCTGCATTTTTGTTTTA